>NC_069499.1:1461963437-1462118437 GCF_027579735.1 Bombina bombina | reverse complement strand
TTGCAAAATTGCCTGTTAAAAATACCTATACTTTTATGTTAAAATTGGGTCTTAATCAGGTGTTCTCATAACAGTACATTGGAATTGTGTATAAAGCCAGGGAGGCTCATTCTAATATAAAGCGTTAAAGCAGGAATGATTCAGCCCATACAGCTACACTTCATCAATATTCCTTCCATTCCTCTGCAGCATTCTGTGAGATTCCCAGCCACATTCTAGAGGGGATGCAGTAGGTAGTATATTGGAACCTTCAGGAATTCCATGTCCATTTTTTAAAGGGCCATAATACCCAAATGTTTAAACACTTGAAAGTGATGCAGCATAGCTGTAAAAAGCTGACTAGAAAATATCACCTGAATATCTCTATGTAAAAAAGAAAGATATTTTACCTCAAAAGTTCCTCATTAGCCACATCTCATTGTAAAGGATTTCTAAGCAGCAAATTAGTATGTCTGTCCTGGGACAGCTGAAAGGATGAGCCTTGTGCACTCATATTATTTCCCTATTCAGATTAGGGAAGTTTACAATGAAATCTCATGAGAGTTAAGTCAAATCTCATGAGATCACAGTAAAAGAGTTCATGATCTACACTGCTGATGCTGATTGGCTGCAGTTCATTTCTTCATTTTTTATTTTTTACCTGCAGCTGGGCTGCAGCTGAGTATAACTTTTTACACAGAACTTACTCTGCTGAGCTGAGGAGATTGTGAGGTAAAATATCTTCCTTTTTTACATAGAGATGCTCAGGTGATATTTTCCTGTCAGCTTTTTACAGTTATATGCTAAATCACTTTAAACTGATGCAGTATGAGTATTATGTCCCTTTAAGCTGTCACAAGCGCCCTGGCTAAGCCCAACATATGGCTTTTCCTGCCCTGCCCTATACCAGGTTATCTTAAGGTACAACTGGCAGCAGCAAGGCCAGATCTGAGCAAGATGAGCCACTCTAGATGTTAATGAGAAACATAACAATATTTAGCAGTTTGAGAATAGTAAAATAATTAAAGGGACACTGAACCCAATTTTTTTCTTTTGTGATTCAGATAGAGCATGCAATTTTAATCAACTTTCTAATTTACTCCTATTATCAATTTTTCTTCGTTCTCTTGCTATCTTTATTTGAAAAAGAAGGCATCTAAGCTTTTTTTTGTTTCAGACCGCTGGACAGCACTTTTTTTTGTTGGTGGATTAATTTATCCATCAATCAGCAAGGACAACCCAGGTTGACCAAAAATAGGCTGGCATCTAAACTTACATTCTTGCATTTCAAATAAAGATACCAAGAGAATGAAGAAAATGTGATAATAGGAGTAAATTAGAAAGGTGCTTAAAATGTCATGCTCTATCTGAATCACAAAAGAAAAAATTTGGGTTCAGTGTCCCTTTAACTGTAGAGAAATAGCTTGTGTTTGTTTTAAACAAAGCAGTTATGAAAGCTTGCACTGGTTTTCTACTGATTATACTAACAAGGTATCACCTTAACGCACTTTTTGTTGTTCTCTCTGCTGTATTTCTTGAAGCAACCTAAAGGTAAAGCTTTGTTATAGTATTTATTCTTTGTATATAACGGTGTTTAACCCTGTATAACTTAGCATTGATTTGTCTATAGTTGTTATTGTGCACGGAGCACATCAGTGCAACTGCTCAGATTGGCAGGGGTGCCATTTATTTGCCAGCAATGTTTGTCATCGCCAGCACAATATATAGTCTCTAAGCAGGAACAGTGTTTAAATGCGGGTGTATGTACATATGCCCCATGCACACACAAAACTGTCACTGAAACAGTCATAACGTTCATCCCTTTACATTTCAATTTTGAATTTTATGTCCCTTCAAGTAGTGCCAACTGCGAATAAATTAAATTAAAGTGAATGTCAATTTAGATTAATCGGTGCCCGGTTTTTAATAATCCTATTAAAAACAAGGGCACTTTAATTCATCAAAATTTACATTTCACTCGTTTTCTTCAAATACCTTTTAATCCTGACAGCCTCTGCAGCGCTTCCTCCGCCCGTCTCAAGCCCTCTTTGCAGGTCCAAAATTACGAATCTGGCTTCCTCCAATCACGGCGTTGCCTCAGGCCGTGATTCCCCGGGGGGAAGGCGTGATTGGAGGAAGCCGGACTCGTCATTTCTGACTTATGAAGAGGCTTCCGACTGCCGAGGAATCGCTGGAGCGGCTATGAAGAATTAAAGGTAAGTATTTGAAGAAAACGAGTGAAATGTAAATTTTGATTAATTAAAGTGCCCTTGATTTTAATAGGATTATTAAAAACCAGGCACCGATTCATCTAAATTGACCTTCACTCTGAAGATTAAACTTTCATGATTCAGATAGAGCATTCAATTTTAAACAACTTTCCTATTTACTTTTACTTTCTAATTTGCTTCTTTCTCTTGGCATACCTAGGTAGGTAGTGCATTGCTGGAAGTTAGCTGCTGATTGGTGACTGCACAAATATGCCTCTTGTCATTAGCTCAACCGATGTGCTCAGATAGCTCCCAGTACTGGATTGTTGCTCCTTAAACAAAGAATACTAAGAGAATGAAGCAAATTTGATAACAAAAAAAGTAAATTAGAAAGTTGTTTAAAACGGTCTGCTCTTTCTGAATCATGAAATAAATTTTTGCTGTTGTTTCATATCCCTTTAAGCTTCTCACCGTCTTGCTTGTGAATATGGAGTTGGAAAGGTGCAGCATCAATTATTAATTTAAAAGATGATGCTTCTAGGCAGTTTGATCCTTACTGTGTTATAACCAGAGGTCTCTCAGTGAAGTTTACAATGACATTTATAGGAGATCATTTGCTGCCTCCTGGTGGCCAGAGTAAGGAATTAAAACCCTCTATATCAGTTAATGCAGGAAATATAGCAGATATTATACAGGTAGAAAACACATTATCCAAACTGCTTGGGAATGGGAAAGGTTTGGATTTCAGGAATAGTTTGGATTCAGGAATATTTGCATCCGTAAAATGGGACAGTTTGAAGAGGGGATGGAACCAAGTCTAAACAACAATATATTATGTCATTTAGGCAATAATACAAGCTTATACATGTAAACCTAAAGGTAGTTTTATATTATATTTAATACTTTTCTACCTAAGAAAGATAATGCAGTACTGTAATCAGAAAGGTAATTGCTGTTGTTTTAAATAAATATAGACTATTTCTGTTTTAAAACACAAAAAACAAAGACAGAGAAGAGTGGGGAAAATTAATTTAATTTCACTAATTTTATCTTATTGAAAACTATTAATTAAAAGGTTTGGGTTTCAGAATGTTAGGATTTTGGAATCCCGGATTTGGGGATTTGTACCTGTACTGCAGCCTTTTTGCTATGGGGTACCCTTGTGCTTTTACATTTTTATTTAAAACACTTTTTTTTCTTTGAACATTTGTAAACTAAGTTTTTAGGTTATTAAATATATTTTCTTTATGTTCTAATGAATTAAAAGTATATAATATATTATTTAGGGGTAACCTAAAATGTTATGCCAGTAGGGTTAGATATGCCAATTATTACTACAAACTCCTGTTTAGGTTATGTGTATGGAACAACCTGTCCCATTATAACTATGCATTATTCACAATGCAGATATTAGCTTATACGTCACTGCTTCTTATTTCTCTGAACTGTCCGCGGCCAGGGGCAGCTTACCATGGTTTGTAATAAGTGAGGTGTCAGGTGATATCTGGACAGTATGAGAAACCACAAGGAGTATATCAACCTAATACATAACTCTCCCTATTTAATTATATTATAGCTAATCCCAGTGTGTAGAAATTAATAAGCTAAGTGATAAGATATTGCTAAGCTAAGTGATACCTGATAATACTCTGGATATAATGCAGATATACTCACATTATATAGCAGACTGATTCTCAACAACGTATCTGATGGCTCAACGTATTACTTGTTATATAATAATGATATCCCTACCATTTCACTTTATTTAAATTTGAATTCTACTATGGATGTGCTGCGATTGGGATGGCTCTAATAAGCTCTAATCAACCCATAGCCCAAAGATATTTCTTTGGGCTATGGGTTTCATACTCTTTTATGCATAAAAATCCCTGGGAGAGAGTTGTTCTCCATTGATGGGTAAACGTAGACCAATCTTTTCTAGGTTTAATTTGCCCACACCCTGATAGTTAAAGTGACAGTCAACACCAGAATTTGTGTTGTTTTAAAGATGGATAATCCCTTAATTACCCCATTCCCCAGTTTTGCATAACCAACACAGTTATAATATAATACGTTTTTACCTCTCTAATTACCTCCAGACTGCCCCCTTATTTCAGTTCTTTTGACAGACTTGCATTTTAGCCAATCAGTGCTCACTCCTCTGTAAATTCACGTGCAGGAGCTCAATGTTATCTATATGAAAAACATGAACTAATGCCCTCTAGTGGTAAAAAAACAGTCAAATGCATTTAGATTAGAGGCGGCCTTCAAGGGTCTAAGAAATTAGCATATGAACCTCCTAGTTTTAGTTTTCAACTAAGAATACCAAGAGAACAAAGCAAAATTGGTGATAAAAGTAAATTGGAAAGTTGTTTAAAATGACATGCCCTATTTGAATCATGAAAGGTTTTTTTGGACTTGACTGTCCCTTTAATGATTTCCTGAATCTAATTTTTTAGATTATTTACCTAGTCCAACCCTAACACAGATCTTCATTTTCTTTCTAATATTAGCTCCGCCCCCACACAGTGCTCCCCTTTCACTTCTCAACTAAACGAGGGGTAATTTTCCTTTTTGAACTTTAAACAGAGTCATTCCACTAAACTATTACCCCTACCCCTTACCCCATTTCTTTACACCTTTGAGCTTACTTCGTAAGCAGCGGAAAATATATCCTATAGAATTTCACCTTGGTTTTCCATGTATGTCTGTATGTTTCATTATCCACTGTTCCTATAATTTAATGAAGTTTTAACTTATGTACTTGAACGAGCTATGACAAAATGTAAGAATGTAATTATGTTTAATACCATAAAAGGTCCATTCTATACATGCCCTCATTGGATATATTACTGAATTCCCATTGATAATGTGACATACCATCAGTGTTTGTTAAACCCGTTTTGATACAACAAAAAAGTATCTATGCAAATATTTTCAATAACTTGACAACTTTGTTTACAACTGTATTGGTTGATTATTGTTTATTGGTCAACGTTTTGTGTACATTCATGTTCAATGACTATCTGTTTGTCTATGCAAATTTTTTTTTCAATAAAAACAATTTTGAAGAAAAAAAAATGTATATAATATATAGGGCAACATAACACAATGCAGGTCACTAAAAACCTTCAATATACCTTTCAAAGATTCTACTTTCAGACTTAAAGGGACACTGTAGTCAGAAAATAAATCATCCTAGATAAAAAAATATGCATCTAATTAAACACATTTTCAATGCACATCATGTTCCAAATAGATAGGAAACGTCATTGAATACGTCACCAAGCCGATGCGTTATTGTCAATACATTGGGGGTAATGTCGGCATCTGTGCCGCAATCTGCTCATGCGCGAAAAGGACAAATCCAATCGCACATGCACTGGTTGCCGAAATGCATTATAATTGTATGCAAATACTGGCAATCCGATTGGAAATTGAGGTATACAGTGTACGGCCCATATTTGAGGGCTGGATGAAGTGATGTCATGCTGGGTTAAAATAAAACTATATTTTATAAAAGATATGGAGCATCATTTGATGAAAAAATAAGGTAGATTGGATTGTGTGGATTGATGTTATTTAAATATGTTGGTCGTTTTTGAACAGAAAAAGGATACTAAAACCCAATTTTTTCTTTAATGGTTCAAATAAAGCATGCAATTTTAAGCAGCTTTCTATTTTACTCATATTATCAATTTTTCTTTGTTCTCTTGCTATCTTTATTTAAAAAAAAACAGGAATGTAAAGCTTAGGAGCGGGTCCATTTTTGGGTCAGAATCTGGGTTGCACTTGCTTATCGGTGGCTAAATGTAGCCACCAATAAGCAAGCGGTATACTGGGTGCTGAACCTAAAATGGGCTACTTGTATGCTTTTACATTCTGCTTTTTAAATAAAGATAGCAATAGAACGAAGAAAAATTGATAATATGAGTAAACGAGAAAGTTTCTTAAAATTACATGCTCTATCTAAATCATGAAAACAAATGTGGGTTTAGTATCCCTTTAAGTGCTTTTACTGAGTGAGGTGCAGACACTGCTCAGTAATCCTTTTAAGAAACACTGATGTATTAGCCGCTATTTCAGAAAGAAAATAAATCTAGTGGTTGCTTTACTGGAGAAAGATCAGGATAGTAGAGTGAGTGCAATTAATGATTTACAATTCTTACAAATTTGGCATCAGTGCCGAGTTAGGCAATTTGTCATAGAAAGACAACATACAATAACTTGCAGATGGATTATTATATACATATATAGAAATATTCACAGCAGAAAATTATGTGTACCGAAATACAATTTTAGCAAGTGGGAAGGTAAGAATATCCCTCAGTTAACCAGAACTACATTTATTTTGAGCAGCTATAAGAGTTAACAAAACGAGTGGGGATAGAATTTTAAAGGGACACAGACCTTGTAAAACAAGTGGCCGTAACAGTAGACAATAAATGTATATGCAGACAATAATTGATAGAAAATACACAGGAGTAACTGACGATAGGTGATAAAACAATAAACTGTTTAGTTTCAGAGTGAATTGAGCAATAGTTAGATATTCGCTCAGGCTAGAAGGGGATATGTTTGGTGATAGCACCTAGTTCAGTAATCTTGGCTCAGTAGTTGGAGGAAGTTGGAATATTAATGGCAGATAAGCATTTATACTTGGCAAGAGCTGTTATTGTTTTTTAGCTGAATTTTGGCATCACAAGTGCTTGGGATTTGAAGTCTGTACTGGTACTTTGTCAAGCAAAGGAGATTGCTATGTCCTCTTGCTAAAAGTTTGTTTCTTATATACATTGAATAAGGGACAGATTACAATTGGAGAGGTATTTAATGCTCCCGCTCGAGCGGTAACTCTGCTAGAAGTAAGCATTTTGCGCACAACGGGTAGCGATCATATTACAAGTTGAAAGTAAACAGTTAACCCGACAAATGTACGTTGGTATTACACGGAAGGTTTGCGCTCACGAAAGCGAGCTTCCATAGGCTGCAATGGGAGCCTCTTTCTCATGCCGTCAGACACCTCATGAGAACCTAGCAGAGCAAAGGGGGTAAGTCGCACAGCGATAGGCAGCAAATGTATATGTATATGACATATATATATAAAAATATATTTATATACACATTTTAACACATAAATATGTATATCTATCTCCTCACTAATATCATTCTAACCTCTGCAGTCCCCACCTCCTGTTTCCAATCCTCCTACCCGTCTAGATTGCAAGTTCCCACGGGAATAGGGCCCTCAATTCCCCCTGTATTTGTCTGTACAATTTTGTGTCTTATCGTATTGTTTCTCCACTGTACTGTTATCCTTATACCCATGGGCAGCGCTGCGGAATCTGTCGGCGCTTTATAAATAAAGAATAATAAAAATAATAATATACATATATATTTACAGGGAACACACAGTTCCCCATAGATCGCAATGTAAAGGCACTTTTCAGTGCCGTTATTTGGGGGGGTTTAAATAACAACCCCAATCCGTCACTTTTAAACCCTAAAAACTTCTTTGTCTAGTTGTTTGTTTTAAAAAAAAAAAGCTAAAAAAAATTAAATAAAAAACTACAAGACTATTAAATTTGTGGCCAATGGGGGCACTTTTGGAAAATGAACCAGAGATCTGATCTGACTTGTAATGGCTGGTTATTTATCGCGCGCCCGTAACCCGTTTACGAACATGAAATAAACTACTGATCATCGTTATGAGGCTTGAGCAATAATCTATGTAATGACTATGGTGTTCTGTTGTTGGGAGTAATCCTATTTGACATTAGAGTTTGTAGCCGCTTGTGATCTATGTTGGAGGCATCTTCTAGCTATTATGTGTCCTGCTCATGATTGCATCTTCTGCTTTTGTAACAATCTTATCAGTGAGTTACCTCTAACTTGGGGTATGCATAAGTTTCATAAAATAGTGCTGCAAACAGTAACGACGGTGAAAAAGTGTGTGTAGCTCTATATGAAGAGTTGTAGATGAAAGGGATAAGGATACAGTTTATAGGGACAAGTATGTCAAAAATAAATATATTATTCAGACTGAGCATGCAATTTACTTATTATCAAATTTGCTTTGTTCTTTTGGTACCCTTTGTTGAAAGTTGTATTGTATACTCTACCGGAATCGTAACAGAAAAAATAGTATGGTTCATATCCCTTTAGTTATGCTTAAGTGCATTCCTGTTATGAAGAGAAGCTTTTATGCACTATATTATATTACTAAAATGATTGTAGCAGTATTCATCACTGGTTCATGGGCTTGCATGGTGCAAGATGGAGTAATAATGTTTACTGCAAGCGCTTTTGCTAATAAAGTATAATGCAAACAAACATTGCAGACTGAAATGCACTTACGCCACATCTACATCTGTTTTGTCCTTTCAGCATCCATTGATACTGCGGAAGCAGTGGGTTAATATTAATATCGCAGAGCCTACTGCACTTAAATTGTTTTGTCTCATAACGTATGCAGCAAATAGCTAGAATCATATATCATGAAATTGTAACGTTTATGGTTCAGCTAGAGCAAGCAATTATATAGAATGATCAATTACTTCTATTATAAAATTTGTTTAGTTCTTTTTGAATCCTTTATTGAAAAGCATAGTTATTTATGGCCAGGAGCAGCACAACACTAGTGGGAGCTAGCTGTAGTGGCATGATGTATCTTCCAGTGACTGGCTGTAGTACTTCTCAGTAAGCCCCCTCTGCCAATCTTTCCATTAAAGGGACATGCTATTAACAATTATAAAATACTTTAATTTGTTGGAGCATTTTGTTATTATCCCAATGTACCTTGGTCATTTTGTGTCTATTCTTTAAATAAAGAGTTAAGCACTTAGTTAAGCGTTCACTGCTAAAACTGGTCCTGAGCAGACGCTGTTGTTGATTGATGGCTATGTACATATGCTGAATTTGATTGGTTCACCAGTCATGCCTTGTGCATTATAAATACCATATAAACTATAAGACTAAATTCAGTTATAAAACAACACCAGTATATAACATTTACTCAAGTGCTGCCAAGGATGAAGCAGTGTAATTTATACAAACAGGTTTACATCACATTGTATATTTAAAGGGACATTCTAACTAAAATTGTTATTGTTTAAAAAGATAGATAACACTTTTACTTCCCATTCCCCAGCTTTGCACAACCATGATTGTTATATTAATATACTTTATAACAATATAACAATTAAACCTCTAAATGTTTTCCTGTTTCTAAGCCACTACAGACAGCCTCTTATTACATGCTTTTTCATTTGCTTTTCACAACAGGAGACAGTTCATGTGAGCCATATAGATAAACATTGTGCTCACGCCCGTGGAGTTATTTAAGAGTTAGCACAACACAGTAGTAAAATAGAAGTCAATAGATAATAAATAAAAAGTAATGTGATTAGCGGTCTGTCAGAAGAGGCTTAGATACAAGGTAATCACAGAGGTAAAAAGTATATTAATATAGCAGTGTTGGTTATGCAAAACTGGGGATATGGGTAAAAAAGGGATTATCTTTTAAAACAATACAAATTCTATTGTAGACTGTCCCTTTAAGTGTAAAGTATTATTAGTGTTCAAATAAAAAAAACACTTAAAAAAATTAAAATAAGTGTGCCATGAATGCGTTTTATTTTGAATAGATGCAATTTTTGCAAAATGCCGTTTCAGTGACAGTTTTCCCCTGTATGGAGAGCATATGTACATATGCCCCAACACCATGCCTGCTCTGAGAGCATAAATTGCTTTAGTGATGATTCAATTTGCATAACCTCAAGATCTCTGAGCAGGTGCTTTATCTCGAATGAGAATGCACAAGGGATATGTACATATTCCCTGTGCATAGTTAAAGCTGTAGCTGTAACCGTGATTACTTTTCTAGAAGTGTTTTTTTTTTTTATACATGTGTATTGGAATCCCGATTCTGTAAAAATTAAAAGCATTTACGTGCACGTTTTATGTTCTTTAAAAATAAAATCAATTTTTAGTCCTTATGTAGTGGTCACTGCTTTGATTTTGTCATTCTTTAAAGATTCTTTCGTACAATTGTGTGTACATTTTATATATTTATATATTGATTGTTACACAATGGTATTTAATCTCCACAGTCACATTTATTTGTAATACGGTTCATAAAAGGGGTAATGTTTTTAACATCACACATTGAATTCATTGAGCATGTTTGTATACAGAGACCATTGGGTCTGGTGCAGATACATCAAATGCATTTAGGGTCACTGTATATCTATGTGACTGTTGCTGGTTTTTCTTTTCTTTTTGTTTCTTATTATATCTTTTTATGGAATATCCCGTGTGGTTTTCTACTATTTGCATAGAGGGCAGATGCTACAGATAAAATGTATGTTGACTTGATAGCATTTGGAAGGAGATGCTGCTAGCAGCACTCACTGGATTCATACTGTTGTCTGTTGCAATATTAAGGGACACTAAATAAATGTCATGCACTCCCCTCTAATCATGGGTGCTGCCTTATTTTAAACCTAGGTTATACTGCAGGTTTCTGAAGGTAGTTGCTGCACACGTGCAAACACGTAAGCACTGGAATGTAGTGAAAGCTAGATTTTAACCATAGCAGCACCCATCACTAGAGGGAGGCAGGAAGCAGCCTCAGTACAATACTTATAAAATGTATTAAGTGTTTAATGTCCCTTTAAAGGGACAACTAAACAGCTGGGTACAATTACAGTAGCAGGGTTACTAATCACCATGATAACTGCAGCTCTATTTAAAGATGTTCTCTAGTTTTAACCTATTAAGAATCCAGCTGGTAAAGCTCTGCATTTTATACTGGGTGCCGCATCTTGTAGCATCCTGTGACAGAATCAGTGCACTCATAGACTTGTGATGTTATTGGCTTTTTGACAGATGTACTTCACTTAGCTCAGATAATAGAGAGAGGGAGCATTACTTTTTGGAATTTTTTTGCACTGGTTTCAAAGTTACATTACAGTTATAAGCTCCAAGATGGCGGCGCCAGTGTGAAGATTCGGAGCTTCACTAAGGGTTCAATGATGACAACGACTTTGTGGAGAGCTGCAGGCACAGGAGGAAAAAACAACAGCATGATGAGAAGTAACCATTCTTTTTGTAGTTGTTCTCAGCAGTTTAATGTCCCTATAAACGCCTACACTGAAATATGCAGAGGGCTGGAGCTGGGAACGACTGGGGCTATCTGACTGTAGAGGATGGGGCTCTGGCCAGCACTAGTTACTACCAGCTTATTTTGCACCAAGAAAATGTTTAATCCCATGGGCTTCTGTTGAAATAAGGTGTAGTTTTATTTTGATTAAAGGGACAGTCTACTGAAAATGTTTATTGTTTAAAAATATAGATAATCCCTTTATTACCTATTTGCCAGTTTTGCACAAACAACATGGTTATATTTATATAGTTTTTACACTCTGTGATTACCTTGTAATCTAGCCTCTGCAGACCCCCTTATATCAGTACTTTTGACAGACATGCATTTTAGCCAATCGTTGCTGACTATCCACGTGAGTAAGCACAGTGTTATCAATATGACCCACATGAACTATCAGTGTTTAACTGTCAAAATGCACTGAGATAGAGGCGGTTCAACTGATTAGTAATCCGTTCATGAGCCTACCTAGATTTAGCTTTCAACAAAAAAACAAAGCAAATTTGATAACAGTAAATTAGAAGTTGTCTAGTCAAATAAACTTTCATGATTCATACTGGGCATGTGATTTTAGACTGTCCTTTTAAGGGAACCTCCCTGGTAATGCCGTGATGTGAATGTAGATTTTTGTTTTTCTTTTTTCATTACATTATGTCCAATCTGTATATTTTCCTGGTTGTGTTATATAATCAAGGGTATTTTTGCTCTTGTGTATTTTTTGGTGCATTATAGAGCAGATCCATATTCTAGCACAATTTACTTCTCGTTGGGAAGTTACATATCTGTTAGCCACAATAACTATTGGTCCTCCTTGTACATATATTCGTCAAAATTATGTGCACAAGGAATCAGGCACTGCTGGGCACACATTGTGCAAAAAAGAGCTGCCAAAATTCAATTTACAGACACAAAATGCAAATTACCTGTTGAAACTGGTCTCTTAAGCTTCAACCTCTTTAATAGTGTAAGCTCCATTGCTGTTCATTCCTTGCGAGTATTTTGTTTATAATTGCTTAGAAAAGACCATTCCACTGCTTTCCTTCTCTATTGATGCGTTTAAGTTTTTATGTATTGGATTTTTTTAATTGGCCCAAATTTAGTGACCTTTATTAGTTTGCCTTTTGATTCACTTATGTGTATTGATTTTGAATATATTAAGATTAATAAGGATTCATATTTAGCTTGTGCCATTTTGATTGCTTTGCATTTTTATGTGCTTTCTCCAGAGAGGATGGTGACAGCCACATGACAAGCTGTGCCTCCAGTCTGAATGCCAATTCACCCGTTACGCAGTCTGAATGGCAGAGCACACTGGCAGGTGGGAGGAGCAACAGAAGCTGCTGGCATTAGAGCAGACCTGTGGTGTGTTTCGGGTTGACCTGGGACAGATGCGTTCATTGCGTTTCTTCTTCAGGTGAGTTGAGGGCTCATTCCTTCTGGGACTGAAAAATAGTTCACTCCCACGTTTCAGGATAGATTTACTGACAAATGAGCAAATCTGTGGGTTTCTCTAAGCTTTATCTTTCCTAACCTGCTAAAATCTTGACCCTCTCATGATCGATCCTGTCGATTCCTTTGTTAACTGGACCAGAAGATGATTTAATCATGCAGATACCATTACCTCTCCCCACACAGATATTTTTTCTATCGTGCTAATCTGGACCTATCCACCTCACTGCCTCCTCCAGTCTTTCCTTTCACCCCTGCACTGTTTTAATTTTTCCATTTATGGTACTTGGTATTGTGGATTGAAACTTACTTTTCTTCCTGATTATCTTTTGAGGGATTGGGGCAGACTGACCGGACCTATTTCCTTGATGACAAAGTCTATGTATGTTTGACTGTTAGTGACCTGGGGTACCCTAAACCTCATTGTCTCTGTGTCTCTATCAGTGATGACGCCTGCACAGTGGTCAGTTAGTAGTGGCCAGCAGAGAGAGCCAGTACAAAGTCTTCCATTTTCATCACGGGGGCCTAGGAAAACTGTCTGAAGTGTTCCAGCGGTGGAAGTACTGCAGGGAGACGCAACTAAAGGAACAGGTCAAAAAGAGGGAGCATAAGTAGGGGTATGGAGGGCAACATGGAAAGTGGAGAAGGGACAAGTTAGGAGATGGCAAGGGGGTGTCATGAGGATTAGGAGTAATGTCAAGAAATGCTACAAGAATATAAGAAATAGCATGAGAGAGCGGTCTAGGGTGAGAGGCGGTGTATAAAAGGGAACATGGAGAGTTTAAGAGTAAAGATGACTTTTGGAAGAAATATGAAAAGAGACAGCATCCTTAGAAGAGGGAAGGGCACCTGGGGAGTGTAGGGGCTTGGGGAGGGAAGATAGTGGAACATGGGGGGAGAGAATAGTGGTGCATTGGTTAAAGATAGTGTCCGTTTCTGGTGAGTGGGTAAGGAGAGAAGCCGTAAAGGTTTTAATATAAGGGAAAGCAAAACTGTCAACAGTGTCCTCCTGCTCTGGGTCAGTTTTCTGGCTTATTCAAATTGAAGAGAGAAATACAGGGAGAGAGGGAAATAAGCAAACATTGAAAGAGAAGGAACATGGGGATAGTGCGAATGGGACAAGGATCTGGGTACAGTAAATAGTAAAGAATGGACAAACCTTAAGTACACACATACAGGGAGAGGAAATAACCTCCAAAGGCTCAGGCATGTGATCACCTCCTGCCAGGCTCGGAGTGACAACCTCCTGTCTTGCCTTTCAGGGGGGCTGTAATGAGAATTAATTACCCGCCCTGCAGCTCACAGACACATAATGCAGCTTGCTGCTGTCCCTGTAACATGGCCCATTAGTTTAGCCTTGAGGGCTGGTATTGTGTGCGTGTGTAGCCTGGGGCAGCACAGAGAGATGGAGGTTAATTAGCTGTAATTAATTGGAGGGTCTAGCTTTGTCATTCTGGTCTCCTGAGCTGCAGTGTGAAATAAAACCACTCTCACTATGAAAACAGTTTTAAACTCAGTGATCCCGCCTACTGCAATGATGTGAGAATGATTTTCCCCATCAGCTCCTGCCTTAATGCCCTCTCTGCCCCTGCAGCAAAGTGACGGAGGAGAAAGACCTGCCTACATTTCTCCATCCAAAGGCCAAACCTCCCATCCACAGAGTTACACCCAGAGGAGGGCATGTATCGAAGGCTTGCGTTACTGGCTGGCTGCAGCATCTCAATGAGGCCGGACAGGTAGAGGAGGAATACAAGTTGCGCAAGGTGAGCAAAACTAGCCATGTGAAAGAGAGGGTTAATACCGGTCAAGATTATCTGTGTCTGACCTGCTTCAGGTTATATACAGTAATTATCATTATGTGTATATATGTATGTCAGTGTGGTGTCTTGTATGTATATCTGTATTCTGCAGCACTGTGTTTGGGGTGAATATTTGTGTCCATTATACATTTAAAACTTGAAATTAGTATTTTGAAAGGTGGATGAAGATTTGAAGACCATTTTTTGTTTTTATTAAAAAAAATGTGTGCTTTGTCCCACATGTCCTAAAGAAAAGTAAAATGTGTAGCTTACATTTTCAGAATGCTGCAGATTGCCTTAACCAGATATCTGGTTTTGGAGCATATGCAGGTAACAGAAGTATATTTGTGACAGTCCAGGGAGGGTGGAACAAGCACAGTTTTTATACAAAAGCAAGAAGTGTTTAATGTTCTTTCTAAAGTTTTCTCTGCATCCTTTGTGTATGTGTCCAAGTGGCTTTTTTGTATATTTGCTTGTACATGTATAGCTGTGTATTATTATAATATCATTTACTTGTAGAGTGCCAACAGATTCCACAGCACTATAAACATAGGTCTTATTCGCATTCGCAAGGTAGCATTTGTGGGAGACAAATGGGTATAGGGCCCTGCCAAGATCTGCACTTTTGTAAGTTAGCTCTCATGAAGGTAAGCTACAAGACAGCTGGGCTTGTAAGCTTACATGCTAAGGGGGGGTCAAGGGGATGAGAAAAGGAGGAGAGGAACTGAGGTTAGTGTATATTGTATGCTTCCCTGAACTGTAGAGTTTGTAAGAGTGCTTGAGTCTTGTAGAGCGTTTCACAAGATAGGGGCCAGTCTGGAGAAGTCTTGTAGATGGAATGCGAAGAGGTAAACAAGAGAGAAGGCGGTGAGCAAAGGGGACGGAGGGAGAGTATCTGGAGATGAGGTTGAGATATAGGGGGGCTGTGTTGCAGATGCTAAAGGATAACCTGCTGTATGGAGGTAATATCCTGCTGTATGGAGCTAGTAACCTGCTGTATGGAGGTAATAACCTGCTGTCTGGAGCTAGTAACCTGCTGTAATGGAGCTAGTAACCTGCTGTATGGAGGTAATAACCTGCTGTATGGAGCTAGTAACCTGCTGTATGGAGCTGAGTAACCTGCTGTATGGAGCTAGTAACCTGCTGTATGGAGCTAGTAACCTGCTGTCTGGAGCTAGTAACCTGCTGTATGGACGGTAATAACCTGCTGTATGGAGCTAGTAACCTGCTGTATGGAGGTAGTAACCTGCTGTATAGAGGTAATAATAATCTGCTTTATAAAGCTAGTAACCTGCTGTATGGAGCTAGTAACCTGCTGTATGGAGGTAGTAACCTGCTGTATAGAGGTAATAATAATCTGCTTTATAAAGCTAGTAACCTGCTGTATGGAGGTAATACCTGCTGTATGGAGGTAATAACCTGCTGTATGGAGGTAATAACCTGCTGTATGGAGCTAGTAACCTGCTGTATGGAGGTAATAACCTGCTGTATGGAGGTAATAACCTGCTGTATGGAGGTAATAACCTGCTGTATGGAGGTAATAACCTGCTGTATGGAGGTAGTAACCTGCTGTATGGAGGTAGTAACCTGCTGTATGGAGGGTAGTAACCTGCTGTATGGAGGTAGTAACCTGCCTGTATGGAGCTAGTAACCTGCTGTATGGAGGTAATAATCTGCTGTATGGAGGTAATAATAATCTGCTGTATGGAGGTAATAACCTGCTGTATGGAGGTAGTAACCTGTTGTATGGAGGTAATAACCTGCTGTATGGAGGTAATAACCTGCTGTATGGAGGTATTAACCTGCTGTATGGAGGTATTAACCTGCTGTATGGAGGTAATAACCTGCTGTATGGAGGTAATAACCTGCTGTATGGAGGTAATAACCTGCTGTATGGAGGTAATAACCTGCTGTATGGAGGTAGTAACCTGTTGTATGGAGGTAGTAACCTGCTGTATGGAGGTAGTAAACCTGCGTGTATGGAGGTAGTAACCTGCTGTATGGAGGTAGTAACCTGCTGTATGGAGGTAGAGTAACCTGCTGTATGGAGGTAGTAACCTGCTGTATGGAGGTAGTAACCTGCTGTATGGAGGTAGTAACCTGCTGTATGGAGGTAGTAACCTGCTGTATGAAGTAATGGCCTAGTGTAAGGGGGTATATAACCTGCTGTATGGAGGTAATGACCTAGTGTAAGGGGTAATACCTGCTGGTATGGGGTAATAACCTGCTGTTATGGCGGTAATAACTTGCTGTATGAAGGTAATAACCTGCTGTATGGAGGTAATAGCCTGCTGTATGGAGGTAATAACCTAGTGTAAGGCGGTAATAACCTGCTGTATGGAGGTAATAACCTTGTTTAAGGGGTAATAACCTGCTGTAATGGAGGTAATAACCTGCTGTATGAGGTAATAACCTCTGTATGGAGGTAATAACCTGCCTGTATAGAGGTTATAACCTAGTATAAGGGGGTAATAACCTGCTGTATGGAGGTAATAACCTGCTGTATGGAAGTAATAACCTACTGTATGGAGGTAATAACCTGCTGTATGGAGGTAATAGCCTAGTGTAAGGGGGTAATAATCTGCTGTATGGAGGTAATAACCTGCTGTATGGAAGTAATAACCTACTGTATGGAGGTAATAACCTGCTGTATGGAAGTAATAACCTAGTGTATGGAGGTATTAACCTAGTGTAGGGGGGGGGGTAATGACCTGCTGTATGGAGTAATAACCTAGTGTATGGAAGGTAATAACCTGCTATATGGAGGTAATAAACCTGCTATTATGGAGGTAATAACCTGCATGTATGGAGGTATAACCTGCTGTATGGATGTAATTAACCTAATGTAAGGGGGTAATAACTGCTGTTTGAGGTAATAAACATAATTACCTTCTTCATCCTACAATGTTGCATACTATTACATATGACGGGGGATGTATATTGTTATCATCAGCCATCTTGTGGCAGACATTATTTCCTTATGATGCTCTGCATGGTCATATGATGTCTAAGGAATATGAGGTTACAGGTACCTTTATGTCCCATACACACTGCCTATACAAACCCAAGCAAGGTTTTATGAATGCCAGAATAAAGTCAAAATATCCCATGACTTCTCTAACTACCAGATCTAAACATTGTTCATTGTTATGGAAGTTCTGGAGCCCAGAATGTGACGTAGATTTCCACCTCTTTGATCCACCAAACAACTGAAAAGATTTCCTTCTTGAAAAGGATGTAATATCCCACTACACGCAGCTCAGGAACTATGACCACCTTAGGGACATTGTACTGCATTTTTTCTTACCCTTTAAAGGTATTTAAATTAGTCACAATGATCAAAGGGACTCAGCACTTTCTAATCAACTTTAATGTGACGTTGAGGGAGGGAAGGTTCCTCCCAGAAATTAATAACTTACTAGTAAACTGTAGTGATATTTTCCACGCATGTGTGTGGTCTGTCTTTTTGCTGGTGGTTGCCAGTTATCTTGGGGACTCTAAGCCAGGGCCTAATTTTAAAGCCCCAGTGGCTTCTTGGCGCTAAAAATAAAAAATATTTATGATATAATGAAAAATCATATGTAAAAAAAAGTATGAAACAGATACACAGTCTACACTGAAATTACATGTTATTGCTTTAATCCAGTCTGACTTTTTAAAAAAATCTTTTTATTGAAAAGTGAAAAAGAAAATAATACATCACAGTAATATAAAAACAAAATATTACATCAGTACAATAACTTTTCTAGTTTAAAAACAGTGCATCTTGGGAGGCCAACTCTATATAAAGGAGAAAGGAGGGGGGGGAAAAAAACTTGAAACGATGATCATCTTAAATCTTCTGGTGAGAAATAATATTTATGCTCACATCAATCAAAATGGAAAAAAAAAAGAATATGTCAAGCACACGTGTGAATTTAAAATGATTCTCAGGTCCTTCAGGTGGGAAAAAAATGGTGGTTACCTTAAAGGGACAGTATACACTAATTTTCATATAACTGCATGTAATAGACACTACTATAAAGAATAATATGCACAGATACTGATATAAAAATCCAGTATAAAATGGTTTAAAAACTTACTTAGAAGCTGTCAGTTTGGCTCTGTTGGAAAGGTAGTTGGAAAGCCCACTGCAAGTGGCAAATAAGACACTCCCCCCCCCCCCCCCTTCTTTTGCATATGAAATGACCTTTTACACAAACAGGAGCAAGCTGGAGTAGGTAGTCGAGCGTATTCACATAAAACTTTGGGGCTTGGTTAGGAGTCTGAAAATCAGAGCAATGTTATTTAAAAATAAGCAAAACTATACATTAATTTAAAAAAAAAAACTTTATGGGCTATATAAATAGATCATCTACAAAACATTTATGCAAAGAAAAAATGAGTGTATAATGTCCCTTTAAGCTTAAGCACATACGTGAATTTTATGGGACTTTGATTAAAACCCCAAGATACACAGGTGAACTTTATAGGACTCTCAAGTCTTTCAAATGTGAGAAGAAAAAAAGGTGACTATAGGAATTACCTTAAATGGATAAGTGAGTTCTGTAGGACACTTTGTTCCTTCAAATGGGAAAAATGATGCAGTATCCTGCTAAACGCAGCTCAGGAACTGTGTGACAGTATTCAAAGAAGGCTCATATAGTGACACTACGCCTTAGGGACATTGTACCCTGTACTTATTTTTTTTCTACCCCTTAAAAGGACATTCCTATGATATCCTTTGGTGTTTAAATTAAATATATAAAAGTCACAATGATCAAAGCACTCTCCACTGCAATCAACTTTAATGTGACGTTGAGGAAGGAAAGGTTCCTCCCAGAAAATAGTAACTTACTAGTAAACCATTGACTAGTAAACTATATAGAAAAATAGTGATATTTTTCTACCCCTGTGCTAAATAGTGATATTTTTCCACCCCTGTGCTAAATAGTGATATTTTTCTACCCCTGTGCTAAATAGTGATATTTTTCCACCGCTGTGTGCATGTGTGTGTCTAAGTGGTGCTGGTAGTAGCCAGTTGTCTCGGGGACTCTAAGCCAGGAAGTCAGGACCTTATTTTAAGGCACCAGTAGCTCCCTGGCGCCTGAGTTTGTTGAGCCCTGCGTTAGTGTGTCATGGCAATAATAGGGAAGACAAATCTGCACCATGCATATATAGTATCAGTACTGATGCACTCTATTTTTTTTAATAATTACATCTGCCAGGCTCTTCTGAATCTCAGATCAAGTTACACAGTAACATGGAAACAAAGCACTTGATAGTATGTTCCCTTAACACAATGTTTTGTGATAAACATACCCCCTCAATAAGCTGATGGCTGCTTTGTTTCATAGAATAACCAAATAAAAATCCATATTATAATGTAATTAAACATCAAATGCAAAAAGTATGAAACAGATACACAGTCTACACTGAAATGACATATTATTGCTTTAATCCAGTCTTGCCTTTTAATGTTGTGTTTTTTCAGCATTGCTGCCAGTAAATATGACTTTATACCCTGATGCCTTTTGAATTTGAGTATTGGTGTTAATCACTTATGCCACTGACTTCTCTCCACTGCCCCAAGGTCTGATAGTTCTCTCCCTCTCTATAGGAAGTTCACTGTTTATTTACTTCTCCAGTAAATGACTAGAGAATATTTTGACTTGTATACAGACACTCTCTCACTGGGTTTCTGAATTCCTGACAATACAGGCTGCAATATTGTAAGCCGGTATAGTATTCTGCAACAAGGAAGATCAACTGATGTGCTGAAAATTCTGCATTTTGAGTGACAGGTGGCTGTTTCACACATAGAAGATCCCACATTATTCATAGTATATATGATTGATATTAAATGATGTTTCTCTTGTAAGGTGTATCCAGTCCACGGATTCATCCTTTACTTGTGGGATATTCTCCTTCCCAACAGGAAGTGGCAAAGAGAGCACACAGCAGAGCTGTCCATATAGCTCCCCCTCTAGCTCCACCCCCCCAGTCATTCTCTTTGCCGGCTCTAAGCAATCGGAAGGGTAAAGTGAATGTGGTGTTAGAAATGTAGTTTTTATTTTCTACAAGCAAAAGTTTGTTATTTTAAATGGTACCTGTGTGTACTATTTACTCTCTAGCAGAAAGGAATGAAGAGTTCTGCTGGGAGGAAGATGATTTTAGCATGTTGTAACTAAAATCCACTGCTGTTCCCACATAGGACTGAGGAGTGCAAGAAAACTTCAGTTGGGGGGAACGGTTTGCAGGTTAGGCTGCAATAAGGTATGTTCAGTCATTTATTTCTAGACAAGACTGTGATAATGCTAGAAGAGACTGATAATATCCCCATGAGGGAAGGGTAAGCTGTATTCAGAGACTAAGTATGGAATTGCAAGCTTACATAACAGGGCTAGTTTATGCTGGTTGACACTAATTAATGGCAAACGGTTTTTATTGAAAAATTTCTTTTTTTGATACACTTTGAAGTTTCCTTTGGGTTTCTTTCAGGGGTTATTACCCACATGGCTATTACTAAAACACTTGGGAGTGTTTCTTTAGGCCTCACAAGCACCGGAGTGAGGTGGGAGGGGCCTAATTTTGCGCCTCAGATGCGCAGTTAATTTGACTAGAAGTTCAGGCTGCTTCACATGGAGGGTCCTGCTGCAGTTTGAGGGCCTATAAGAAGCTTTTTTCCCCACAAATTTGGTCCTAAGGGTGCAGGTAGGGCCACAGCAGAGCTGTGGCAAGGTGCTGAAGTTTCTTTAACCGTTTTTTTTTACTACTGTCGATCCGGTTTGGGCATTAAGGGGTTAATCATTTATATTGCTAGTGGTGCAATCTTACTAATGCTTTAGGTACATACTGTAAACATTTCGAAAAGTTTCCTGCATTTTTTCACTGTTTTTGCAAGATTGTGTGCCTTTTTTATTTCTTAAAGGCACAGTACCGTTTTTTCAAAGTGTGTTTTTACTTGATTAAAGTGATTTCCAAGCCTGTTTATATTACTACTAGTCTGTTAAACATGTCTGACACCAAGGAAAGTCCTTGTTCAATGTGTTTAGAAGCCATGGTGGAACCCCCTCTCATGTGTCCCACTTGTACTGATATGTCTATACACTTTAAAGAACATATTGTTGCACTTAAAAATGTGGAACAAGATGATTCTCAGACAGAAGGTAACGAGGTTAGCCCGTCAACCTCTCCCCAAGTGTCACAACCAGTTACGCCCGCTCAAACGACGCCTAGCACCTCTAGTGCGTCTAACTCTTTTACCTTGCAAGATTTGGCAGCAGTTATGAATAATACCCTCTCAGTGTTCTTATCTAAACTGCCCGTGTTACCTGCAAAGCGTGATAGCTCTGTTTTAAGAACAGATAATGAGCATTCTGACGCTTTAGTAGCCGTATCCGATATACCCTCACAACACTCTGAAGTGGGGGCGAGGGATGTGCTGTCTGAGGGGGAAATTTCCGATTCGGGAAAGGTTTCACCTCAGACAGATTCAGATACGTTGGCTTTTAAATTTAAACTAGAACACCTCCGCTTATTGCTCAGGGAGGTATTAGTTACTCTGGATGACTGCGACCCTATGGTGGTTCCAGAGAAATTGTGTAAAATGGACAAGTACCTAGAAGCTCCTGTTTAACACTGATGTGTTCCCGGTCCCTAAGAGGATTGCGGATATCGTTACTAGGGAGTGGATAAACCAGGTATTCCCTTCGTTCCCCCTCCTGTTTTTAAGAAAATGTTCCCCCATATCTAACCCCATACGGGACTCGTGGCAGACGGTCCCTAAGGTGGAGGGAGCTGTTTCTTCACTTGCTAAACGCACAACTATACCTATAGAAGACAGTTGTGCTTTCAAAGACCCTATGGATAAAAAATTAGAGGGTTTACTTAAGAAAATTTTTGTTCAACAAGGTTTTCTTCTCCAACGTATTGTGTGCATTGTTCCTGTAACCCACTGCAGCTGCTTTCTGGTTCGAGGCGCTGGAAGATGCGCTCCAGACGGAGACCTCATATGAGGACATTATGGACAGAATTAAGGCTCTTAAGCCGGCTAATTCTTTTATCACAGATGCCGCTTTCCAACTAGCTAAGTTAGCGACAAAAATTCCGGTTTCGCCATTTTGGCGCGCAGGGCGCTATGGCTAAAGTCCTGGTTGGCCGATGTGTCGTCAAAATCCAAACTATTGAACATCCCTTTCAAAGGAAAAGACCCTCTTCGGGCCTGAATTGAAAGAGATTATTTCAGAAATCACTGGGGAAAAGGCCATGCTCTCACCAGGACAAGTCCTTCCAGACAAAGAATAAACAAAATAATTTTTGTTCCTTTAGGAATTTCAGGAGCGGTCTCGCTTCATCCCTCCCCTGCTGCAAGCAAGAGGGTAGCACTTCACAACCCAGGGCAGCCTGGAAACCTTACCAGGGCTGGAACAAGGGTAAACAGGCCAAGAAGCCTGCAGCTGCCTCCAAGACAGCATGATGGGTAGCCCCAGATCCGGGACCGGATCTAGTAGGGGGCAGACTCTTCGCTCAGGCTGGGCAAGAGATGTACACGATCCCTGGGCCTTAGAGATTGTATCTCAGGGATATCTTCTAGAATTCAAGGACTCCCCTCCAACCTCTTCCACATTTCTCGTCTGTCTTCAGACCAGACAAAGAAGAAGGCGTTCTTACGCTGTGTAGAAGACCTACATACAATTGGAGTGATCCACCCAGTTCCAATTGCGGAACAAGGGCTGGGGTTTTACTCAAACCTGTTTGTGGTTCCAAATAAAGAAGGAACTTTCAGACCAATCCTGGATCTAAAAATTCTAAACAAATTCCTCAGAGTCCCATCATTCAAGATGGAGACCATTCGGACAATCTTACCAATGATCCAGGAGGGTCAATATATGACCACCGTGGATTTAAGGATGCGTATCTGCACATTCCTATCCACAAAGATCATCACCAGTTTCTCAGGTTCACTTTTCTGGACAAGCATTACCAGTTTGTGGCTCTTCCTTTCGGGTGGCCACTGCTCCCAGAATTTACACAAAGGTGCTAGGGTCCCCTCCTGGCGGTTCTAAGACCGCGGGGGCATAGCAGTGGCGCCTTATCTAGACGACATCTTAATTCAGGCGTCGACTTTCCAAAGAGCCAAGTCTCACACGGAAATTGTATTGGCCTTTCTGAGGTCTCATGGGTGGAAGGTGAACATCAAAAAGAGTTCTCTCTCCCCTCTCACAAGAGTTTCCTTCCTAGGAACTCTAATAGACTCGGTAGAAATGGAAATATTTCTGATGGAGGTCAGAAAGCTAAAACTCTTAACCACTTGCTGAGACCTTCATGCCATTCCTCGGCCATCTGTAGCTCAGTGCATGGAGACAATCGGGCTAATGGTAGCGGCAATGGACATAGTCCCTTTTGCACGGATACACCTCAGACCACTGCAACTATGCATGCTCAAACAGTGGAATGGGGATTATGCAGATTTGTCTCCTCAAATACAGCTGCACCAGGGACCAGAGATTCTCTTCTCTGGTAGTGGTCTCAGGATCACCTGTCTCAGGGAATGTGTTTCCGCAGACCAGAGTGGATCATCGTAACGACCGACGCCAGTCTGTTGGGCTGGGGCGCAGTCTGGGACTCCCTGAAAGCTTAGGGTTTATGGTCTCAGGAAGAAGCTCTTCTCCCGATAAACATTCTGGAACTGAGGGCGATATTCAACGCTCTCCAGGCATGGGCTCAGCTTGCTGCGGCCAAATTCATCAGATTCAGTTGGACAACATCACGACTGTAGCTTACATCAATCATCAAGGTGGGAACAAGGAGTTCCCTAGCAATGACGGAAGATAACCAAAATAATCAGGTGGGCGGAGGATCACTCCTGCCATCTCTCAGCAATTCACATCCCAGGAGTAGACAACTGAGAGGCAGATTTTTCTAAGTCGTCAGACTTTTCACCCGGGGAGTGGGAACTCCACCGGAGGTATTTGCCCAGCTGACTCAGTTATGGGGCACTCCAGAATTGGATCTGATGGCGTCCCGTCAGAACACCAAGCTTCCTCTTTACGGGGTCCAGATCCCGGGATCCCCAGGCGGTGTGCTGATAGATGCTCTAGCAGTGCCTTGGTCCTTCAATCTGGCCTATGTTTTTCCACCGTTTCCTCTCCTCCCCTCGTCTGGTTGCCAGAATCAAGCAGGAGAGGGCTTCGGTGATTCTAATAGCGCCTGCGTGGGCACGCAGGACCTGCTATGCAGACCCTAGTGGACATGTCATCTGTTTCACCATGGACACTACAATGAGGCAGGACCTTCTAATACAAGGTCCTTTCAAACATCCAAATCTAATTTCTCTGCGTCTGATTGCTTGGAGATTGAATGCCTAATTCTATCAAAGCGTGGTCTTCTCTGAGTCTGTTATTGATACCCTGATTCAGGCTAGAAAGCCTTTCACCAGGAAAATCTACCATAAGATTTGGTGAAAATATCTTTTTTGGTGCGAAATCCAAGGGTTACTCATGGAGTAAGATTAGGATTCCCAGGATATTGTCCTTTCTCCAAGAAGGATTGGAGAAAGGATTATCAGCTAGTTCCTTAAAAGGACAGATATCTGCTTTGTCTATTCTTTTACACAAACGTCTGGCAGAGGGTACCAGAAGTTCAAGAGTTTAGTCAGGCTTTAGTCAGAATTCAAGCCTGTTTATAGACCTGTGGCTCCGCCATGGAGTCTGAATTTAGTTCTTTCAGTTCTGCAAGGGGTTCCGTTTGAACCTTTACGTTCCATAGATATTAAGCTTTTATCTTGAAAAGTTTTGTTTTTGGTAGCTATCTCTTCTGCTCGAAGAGTTTCAGAGTTATCTGCTTTACAGTATGATTCACCTTACCTGGTGTTCCATGCAGATAAGGTAGTTTTGCGTACCAAACCCGGTTTTCTTCCAAAGGTTGTATCTAATAAGAATATTAACCAAGAAATTGTTGTTCCTTCTCTGTGTCCTAATCCTTCGTCGAAGAAGGAACGTCTGTTACACAATCTTGATGTGGTTCGTGCTTTAAAGTTCTATTTACAAGCAACTAAGGATTTCAGACAAACAACTTCTTTGTTTGTTATCTATTCTGGTAAGAGGAGAGGTCAGAAGGCGACCGCTACCTCTCTTTCCTTTTGGCTGAAAAGCATCATCCGTTTGGCCTATGAGACTGCTGGCCAGCAGCCTCCTGAAACAATTACTGCTCATTTCTACCAGAGCAGTGGCTTCCACATGGGCTTTTAAAAATGAGGCTTCTGTTGAACAGATTTGTAAGGCAGCGACTTGGTCTTCGCTGTATACTTTTTCCAAATTTTACAAATTCGATATTTTTGCTTCTTCGGAGGCTATATTTTGGGAGAAAGGTTTTACAAGCAGTGGTGCCTTTCGTTTAAGGTACCTGTCTTGTTCCCCTACCTTCATCCGTGTCCTAAAGCTCTTGGTATTGGTATCCCACAAGTAAAGGATGAATCCGTGGACTTGGATACACCTTACAAGAGAAAACAGAATTTATGCTTACCTGATAAATTTATTTCTCTTGTGGTGTATCCAGGTCCACGGCCCCGCCCTGTCAATTTTAAGACAGGTGGTTTTTATTTTTTAAAACTACAGTCACCACGGCACCCTATGGTTTCTCCTTTTTCTTCCTAACCTTCGGTCGAATGACAGGGGGGTGGAGCTAGAGGGGGAGCTATATGGACAGCTCTGCTGTGTGCTCTCTTTGCCACTTCCTGTTGGGAAGGAGAATATCCCACAAGTAAAGGATGAATCCGTGGACTGGAACACCACAAGAGAAATAAATTTATCAGGTAAGCATTAAATTCTGTTTTTGTGTTTTTTTAACACAGCCTAGATTACTAGGGGAGTGCAAATATCAGTATCGCTTCTGTTTTTGTACTCTTATTACAGGTCCAAAATTAGGGTGCAGCAACATCTGCATGCCGTATAGCACAGGAGCGCTAAATTCCTCACCTTTATAGACTTCTATAAGGGGACGCAGTAAAATTTATGTTGGATATCATTCAAACTCTAAGCTGATGCTGCCAGGTATAGTGGAGTTCTTCATGTACTTCTGTGCTATACTATTTTAATGACCGTTAAAGGGACATGATACCCATATGGTGAATCACTTGAAAGTGATGCAGCATTAGCTGTAAAAAAGCGGAATAGAAAATATCTTCTGAACATCTCTATGTAAAAAAGGAAGATATTTTTAACTGAAAATTCCTGAGTATTCACAACCCACTGTAAAGAAACTTTAAGCAGCGAGTCAGGACGCTTGTCCCAGAACCTGCTAGGGAGTGTGCATCTGTCATGTGCAGGCACAGTCATGTTATTTTCCTATTTAGTTTAACTATGTTCTATGAGATCTCATGAGATGTCGGTAAAGGCAAAGCATTACCTCAGCACTGCTGATTGGCTATTGTTTTGTTTTTTTCAACTTGCAGCTGGACAGAAGCTGACGTATAACTGTTAGCAGAGCACTTACTCTGGTGAGCTGAATACATTTTTAAGTAAAATATCTTCCTTTTTCACATAGAGATGCTCAGGTGATATTTTCCTGTCAGCTTTTTACAGTTATACTGCATCAGTTTCAAGTGATTTATCATATGAGTATTATGTCCTTTTAAAGGGACATGCCACCCACATTTTTTCTTTTATGATTTAGAAAGAGAATGCAATTTTAAACATCTTTCTAATTTACTTATATTATCTAATTTGTTTTATTATCTTGATATTCTTTGATGAAAAGCATATCTAGATATGCTCACTAGCTGCTGATTGGTTGCTGCACATAGAAGCATTGTGTGATTGGCTCACCATGTGCATTGCTTTTCCTTCAACATAGGATATTTAAAAAATGAAGCAAAATAAATAATGGAAGTAAATTGTTATGTTGTTTACATTTCTATTCTCTTTCTGAATCATGAAAGAAAGATTTTGGGTTTAGTGGCCCTTTAAGTGTAAAACACCTCATATATATAAACACGTGCTTTATATGTTTTGTTATGCAAACTAGTAAGCAACAATGGTTTACTTCAGGTCTTTAAAGGCACTCATTTTGCATCGCTAGTTTGGATTGCATTTAAACTGAACAATTTACTCACTACTTGTAATACACTAATTCTACTCCCTACCCATTAAAATTATAGGGAATGCTTAACAAGGTTCGGAGTGTTAAGATGCTTTGACTAAAATATTTAACTATCAACTTGTATTACCAGATTATGTTATTCTTTGCTTGAGGTTACCCGCCCTGTGTTCTCGATTGCGCTCCAGTGTAATGCAGCCCATAGTGTGATAGTGACCATATTTACTTCATAGCTCATAGTTGTATTCATTTTTGTATCATTAAAATAACTCAGTCATAACTTATCCATTTTTTTTTTTTCAATCTGAGATGCCTTGTGTCACGTTTATTTCAAAAGTATACAAAGGGTATATCAAAGCAACAACACCTAAAAAGGGAAAACCCCACAGGGTTGGTGGAATGTTGTGAGTATTGCTGCATTTACTAAATCCTGTTGATGAGACCCTAATGACATATTTATTAGGGCAAGTCTAAGCATTTACATGGCTTGTGCATCTCTGTGGGATTGAGTCTGCAGTTCCTCTTACAATTCACTCCTAAAGAATCCACAGCTAGAAATAAAAGCAAGTTAAAGGGACTGGTGTACCCTACATTTTTCTCCTCCCCTTTAATTTGTTCCAAATGATTCATTTTACCTGTTGGAGTGTATTAAATTGTTTACAAATAGCTATTTTACCTTTATTTCTGCGTTTGACTTATGCTGATTCTCCTGTTGTATCTCCACATATACTGACATTTTCTATACTTAAAGGGACATGATACCCAAATGCTGAAACACTGAAAGTGATGCAGCTACGCTGTAAAAAATGACTAGAAAATATCACTCTGAACATCTCTCAAAGCTTTTTTACCTCAAATTATTCACACTCCACTGTAAAGAAACTTTAAACAGCCAATCAGGATGCTAGTCCTAGGACTTGCAAGGGAATGTGCATCTGGCATATGCATGCACAGTCATGTTATTTTCTTATTCAGTTTAAGGAAGTTTACTATGAAGATTTCAGTGAAATCTCATGAGATCATAGCAAACAAAGAATAACCTCAGCACTGCTGATGCTGAATAGATATTGTTTTGTTGTTGTTGTTTTTTTTTTTTACTATATTACTATTCACAGAGAGGGAGTTGAAGAAAGTTTTATGTAAAATATCTTTTTATATATATATATATATATATATATATATATATATATATCTATCTCAAAATAACAAGAATATTGCATTGAGCAGTGATACTTTTTTATTGGACTAACTATACATTTATAAGATGACAAGCTTTAGGAAGAGAATCTATAATTAGTCCAATAAAAAAGTATCATTGCTCAATGCAATACTCTTGTTATTTTGATATCTAAATCTCTGGACTAACACGGCTACTCCAATCAACGTGTGTGTGTGTATGTGTGTATGTATATATATATATATATACTGTATACTAGTTTCTGTATATCAGCGTATGTCTGCTGTGCAGTTGTTTGTGTATATTACTATATAGATATATATATATATTACATACATAAGTATAACTGTTCATGCATCAGTGCATGGGTATAGGTATATGTGCATATTTTAGTCTGTGTGTTTGTGTCTATCATGGTGTAGATGTTCATCACTGTTTAACCCTCTGCTTCCCTTAGGCCATATTTTTTGGTGGGATTGATCCTTCCCTGCGGGGAGAGGTCTGGCCGTTTCTCTTGGGGTATTACAGCTGGGAATCCTCGTCTGAAGAGCGGGAGGCTCTGCGTGTGCAAAAGAGGGAGAGCTACTCACAGATACAGATGAAAAGGTAGGTGAGGGACTGGTGTAGGAAAGAAATAGAGAGAGAGAACAGCGGCACATACAGAGCACTCATAAGTAACATATAAGGGGGGAGGTAACCTCTCAGGATTTAAGACATAACTTTTAATAATATACAAATAAAAATATATGAAAAGTGTGGTGTTTGTGAATAAGAACTTAGATTAAAAATACACAAAGGTACTGAGTCCACGCGCCTCAGCATATCACATAAGATAGCCACATAAATTGTAGGTCCTGGTGAGACCATAAAACAATAAGCACCCAAGATTACAAGCGATCTACTGAATCCCTCCAGCCTCTCCGATTTTGTAGCTCATGTTTTGTTCTTATATTTGTGTTTGCAGTACCGTAGTGACTGCCCTGGTTTACCACCTTTTCACAACGCGATACACTTTATTTAGATCATTTGTGTGTGAGGAACTCTCTATTTTTCTAGTTAATTCTCTGTGTTGCATGTGATCTGGTGCTTTTTTGTTTTGGTAAACGCCTGCCAGCAGTACCTATAATTATGTGGCTATCTTATTGATAGCCTTGAGGCTTGCTGGGACTCATTCACCTATGTTGTAATTTTTAATCTAAGTCTTGATGGCACACACCACACTTTTTTATTTCTTAAATCCTCCTGAGAGGTTACCTCCCCTCTTATATGTTACTTATGAGTGCTCTATATGTGCCGCTGTTCGTTCCTTTCATATTATAATACCTCCAATTGAGCACCCCTCATGCTCTTACATAGGAACTTTGTTCCCTAAATACTCATAATTGATTAGTGAGGTTTCAGAGAGATTTTTGTTCCCTACTCTTACTTAACTTGAGGGACTGGTGTACCACTGAGTTTTATAGACTTCTTCCCCTGTATTTCCAAATTGTAATGTGCAGTGACCCTTTTCAAGTTCTTTACCCAGTGAATCCCCATCCCTTATACTCTCAGCACCTCTTGTACTGTCAGTAATACAATGTCTAGATATTTCTAGAACAACCCTTATTTCTCCAACATTGGTGTGTCCGGTCCACGGCGTCATCCTTACTTGTGGGAATATCTCTTCCCCAACAGGAAATGGCAAAGAGTCCCAGCAAAGATGGCCCTTATAGTCCCTCCTAGGCTCGCCCACCCCAGTCATTCTCTTTGCCGTTGCACAGGGCAACATCTCCCGGAGATGGTTAAGAGTATGTGGTGTTTAGTTGTAGTTTTTTTTATCTACTATCAAGATTTTGTTATTTTAAAATAGTGCTGGTATGTACTATTTACTCTGAAAAGAAAAAGATGAAAGATTTTTGTTTGTGAGAGGAAGATGATTTTAGGCAGACAGTAACTAAAATCGATTGCTGTTTCCACATAGGACTGTTGAGATGAAGTAACTCTCAGTTGGGGGAAACAGTTAGCAGACTTTTCTGCTTAAGTATGAATACCCTATTTCTAACAAGACTATGTAAGCTGGAAGGCTGTCATTTCCCCTCATGGGGACGGTAAGCCATTTTCTTAAGTCTCAAACAGAATAAAGGGCTTAATATGGGCTATAAAAACTGGTAGACACTTTTATGGGCTAAATCGATTGCTTTATTTGGACATTTTTTTACATGTTTATGCTGATAATTCACACTTATAAACCTTGGGGAACGTTTTTTAACGTCAGGCACTATGTTAGGACACCTTTTCCAGGTCAGGAAGGGCCTTCCCAGGTTGTAGCTGAGCCCTCATTTTCGCGCCCATTACTGCGCAGTTGTATTTTTGAGAGCAAGACATGCAGAATGCATGTGTGAGGACCCGAAGTAGTTGGAAAAGTTCCATAGAAGGCGTCTCTTTGGTATCGTATTCCCCTCAGGGCTTGGTAAAGTCACAGCAAAGGCTATTGCTGGACCCTGTATAGGGAGTTAAATCTGTAACCGGCTCCGGTTCATTATTTTAAGGTGTTTTAAAGCTCTGAAAATTGGCGTGCACAATACTTTTAATGCTTTAAGACACTGTGGTTTTTGGTAAATTTTGAACAATCCTTCATATTTTTTCACAATATTCAGTAATAAAGTGTGCTCTGTTTAAATTTAAAGGATACAGTAACGGTTTTGTTTTAAAACGGTTTTTTGTGCTTTTATTGACAAGTTTAAGCCTGTTTAACATGTCTGTGCCTTCAGATAAGCTATGTTCTATATGTATGAAAGCCAATGTGTCTCCCCCTTCAAATTGTGTTGATAATTGTGCCCATAGCGTCCAAACAAAGTAAGGACAGTTACTGCACAGATAATGAAATTGCCCAAGATGATTCCTCAGATGAAGGGAGTAGACATGGTTCTACATCATCTCCTTCTGTGTCTACACCAGTTTTGCCCACGCAGGAGGGCCCCCTAGTACTTCTAGCGCGCCAATGCTTATTACCATGCAACAATTGACGGCTGTAATGGATAACTCCATAGCAAACTATTTTATCCAAAATGCCTGCATATCAGAGAAAGCGCGATTGCTCTGTTTTTAAAACACAGAAGAGCAGGAGGGCGCTGATGATAATTGTTTCTGTCATACCTCACACCAATCTGAAGGGGCCATGAGGGAGGTTTTGTCAGATGGGGAAATTTCAGATTCAGGAAAAATTTCTCAACAGGATGAACCTGATGTTGTGACATTTAAATTTAAATTAGAACATCTCCGTGCACTGCTTAAGGAGGTGTTATCTACTCTGGATGATTGTGACAACTTGGTCATTCCAGAAAAATTATGCAAGATGGACAAGTTCCTAGAGGTTCCGGTGCACCCCGACGCTTTTCCTATACCCAAGCGGGCTGGGCGGACATAGTGAATAAGGAGTGGGAGAAGCCCGGCATACCTTTTGTTCCCCCTCCCTATATTTAAGAAATTATTTCCTATGGTCGACCCCAGAAAGGACTTATGGCAGACAGTCCCTAAGGTCGAGGGGCAGTTTCTACTCTAAACAAGCGCACTACTATTCCTAATCGAGGATGCTGTGCTTTCAAGATCCTATGGATAAAAAAATTGGAAGGTATGCTTAAAAGATTTTTGTACAGCAGGGTTACCTTCTACAAACCCATTTCGTGCATTGTTCCTGTCACTACAGCAGCGTGGTTCTGGTTCGAGGAACTAGAAAAGTCGCTCAGTAGAGAGACTCCATATGAGGAGGTTATGGACAGAGTTCACGCACTTAAGTTGGCTAACTCTTTTATTTTAGATGCCGCTTTGCAATTAGCTAGATTAGCGGCGAAAAATTCAGGGTTTGCAATTGTGGCGCGCAGAGCGCTTTGGCTAAAGTCTTGGTCAAGCAGATGTATCATCCAAGACAAAATTGCTTAACATCCCCTTCAAGGGTAAAACTCTCTTTGGACCAGAATTGAAAGAGATAATCTCAGACATCAACTGGAGGAAAGGGCCACGCCCCTCCATAAGATAGGCCTTTCAAGGCCAAGAATAAGTCTAATATTCGTTCCTTTAGTAATTTCAGGAAGGACCAGCCTCTAATTCTGCATCCTCTAAGCAAGAGGGTAATGCCTCACAGTCCAAACAGCCTGGAAACCGATGCAAGGCTGGAACAAGGGTAAGCAGACCAGAAACCTGCTACCGCTAACAAAAACAGCATGAAGGAGTAGCCCCGATCCGGGACCGGATCTTGTGGGGGGCAGACTCTCTCTCTTTGCTCAGGCTTGGGCAAGAGATGTTCAGGATCCCTGGACGCTAGAAATAGTTTCTCAGGGTTATCTTCTGGAATTCAAGGAAACTACCCCCCAAGGGGAAGGTTCCACATGTCTCACTTATCCTCAAACCAAATAAAGAGACAGGCGTTCTTACATTGTGTAGAAGACTGTTAAAGATGGGAGTGATACACCCAGTTCCAATGACGGAACAAGGAATGGGATTTTACTCAAATCTGTTCGTAGTTCCCAAAAAGAGGGAACCTTCAGGCCAATTCTGGATTTAAAGATCCCTAAACAAATTTCTCAGGGTACCATCGTTCAAAATGGAAACTATTCGAACGATTCTACCCACTATCCAGGAAGGTCAATTTATGACTTCCGTGGATCTAAAGGATGCGTACCCTACATATTCCTATCCACAAAAGAACATCATCAGTTCCTAAGGTTCGCCTTTCTGGACAAACATTACCAGTTTGTGGCCCTCCCATTCGGATTAGCCACTGCTCCAAGATTTTCACAAAGGTTACCTCGGGTCCCTTCTAACGGTTCTAAGACCGAGGGGTATTGCAGTAGTACCATACTTGGGACGACCTTTCTAATACAGGCGTCGTCCCCTTTCAAAAGCAAAGGCTCATACAGACATCGTTCTGGCCTTTCTCAGATCTCACGGATGGAAGGTGAACATAGAAAAAAGTTCTCTGTCTCCGTCAACAAGAGTTCCCTTCTTGGGAACAATAATAGATTCCTTAGAAATGAGGATTTTTCTGACAGATGTCAGAAAGTCAAAACTTCTAAGCGCTTGTCAAGTTCTTCATTCTGTTCCACGTCCTTCCATAGCTCAGTGCATGGAAGTATAGGGTGATGGTTGCAGCAATGGACATAGTTCCTTTTGCGCGAATTCATCTAAGACCATTACAAACTGTGCATGCTGAAACAGTGAAATGGGGACTATACAGACTTGTCTCCAGTGATTCAAGTAGATCAGAAGACCAGAGATTCACTCCGTTGGTGGATATCCCTTGACCACCTATCCCAGGGAATGAGCTTCCGCAGACCAGAGTGGGTCATTGTCACGACCGACACCAGTCTAGTGGGCTGGGGTGCGGTCTGGGAATCCCTGAAAGCTCAGGGACTATGGTCTCGGGAAGAGTCTCTTCTCCCGATAAACATTCTGGAAACTAAGAGCGATATTCAATGCTCTCAGGGCTTGGCCTCAGCTTGCAAAGGCCAGATTAATAAGATTCCAATCAGACAACATGACGACTGTTGCGTATATCAATCATCAGGGGGGAACAAGGAGTTCCCTGGCGATGAAAGAATTGACCAAAATAATACAATGGGCGGAGAATCACTCCTGCCATCTATCTGCGATCCACATCCCCAGGTGTGAAAACTGGGAAGCGGATTATCTGGAGTCGTTCAGACATTCCATCCGGGGGGAGTGGGAACTCCACCCGAAGATTTTTGCCCAGTTGACTCAATTATGGGGGCATTCCAGACATGGATTGATGGCGTCTACGTCAGAACTCAAGGTTCCTTGCTACGGGTCCAGATCCAGGGATCCCAGGCGACTCTAGTAGATGCACTAGTAGCGCCTTGGTCCTTCAACCTAGCTTATGTGTTTCCACCGTTCCCTCTCATTCCCAGGCTGGTAGCCAGGATCAAACAGGAGAGGGCCTCGGTGATCTTGATAGCTCCTGCGTGGCCACGCAGGACTTGGTATGCAGACCTGGTGTATATGTCATCGGTTCCACCATGGAAGCTACCTTTGAGACAGGACCTTCTTGTTCAGGGTCCATTCGAACATCCAAATCTGATCTCCCTCCAGCTGACGGCTTTGGAGATTGAACGCTTGATTCTATCAAAGCGTGGGTTTCAGATTCTGTGATAGATACTCTGGTTCAGGCCAGAAACACCGGTAACTAGAAAGATTTACCATAAAATATGGAAAAGATATATCTGCTGGTGTGAATCCAAGGGATTCCCATGGAATAAGATAAAAATTCCTAAGATTCTTTCCTTTCTGCAAGAAAGGTTTGGATAAAGGATTATCTGCGAGTTCTCTAAAGGGACAGATTTCTGCTTTATCTGTTCTTACTACACAAAACGACTGGCAGCTATGCCAGATGTTCAAGCATTTGTTCAGGCTCTGGTTAGGACCAAGCCTGTTTACAGACCTTTGACTCCTCCCTGGAGTTTAAATCTAGTCCTTTCCGTTCTTCAAGGGGTTCCGTTTGAACCTCTACATTCCATAGATATTAAGTTGTTATCTTGGAAAGTTTTGTTTTTGGTTGCTATTTCTTCTGCTAGAAGAGGTTTCAGAGTTATCTGCTCTGGCAGTGTTCTCCGCCCCTATCTGGTGTTCCATGCAGATAAGGTGGTTTTGCGTACTAAGCCTGGTTTTCTTCCAAAGGTTGTTTCTAACAAAAATATTAACCAGGAGATAGTTGTACCTTCTTTGTGTCCGAATCCAGTTTCAAAGAAGGAATGTTTGTTACACAATTTGGACGTAGTCCGTGCTCTAAAATTCTATTTAGAAGCTACAAAAGATTTCAGACAAACATCTTCTCTGTTTGTCGTCTATTCTGGTAAAAGGACGAGGTCAAAAAGCGACTTCTACCTCTCTTTCCTTTTGGCTTAAAAGCATCATCCGATTGGCTTACGAGACTGCCGGACGGCAGCCTCCTGAAAGAATCACAGCTCACTCCACTAGGGCTGTGGCTCCCACATGGGCCTTCAAGAACGAGGCTTCTGTTGATCAGATATGTAAGGCAGCGACTTGGTCTTCACTGCACACTTTTGCCAAATTTTACAAATTTGATACTTTTGCTTCTTTGGAGGCTATTTTTGGGAGAAAGGTTTTGCAAGCCGTGGTACCTTCCGTTTAGGTAACCTGATTTGCTCCCTCCCTTCATCTGCGTCCTAAAGCTTTGGTATTGGTTCCCACAAGTAAGGATGACGCCATGGACCGGACACACCAATGTTGGAGAAAACAGAATTTATGCTTACCTGATAAATTACTTTCTCCAACGGTGCTGTCCGGTCCACGGCCCGCCCTGGTTTTTTTAATCAGGTCTGATGAATTATTTTCTCTAACTACAGTCACCACGGTACCATATGGTTTCTCCTATATTTTTCCTCCTATCCGTCGGTCGAATGACTGGGGTGGGCGGAGCCTAGGAGGGACTATATGGCCAGCTTTGCTGGGACTCTTTGCCATTTCCTGTTGGGGAAGAGATATTCCCACAAGTAAGGATGACGCCGTGGACCGGACACACCGTTGGAGAAAGTAATTTATCAGGTAAGCATAAATTCCCTCTGTTTTGCTCCTAGTTTGTGGCTTTTCTTTACCTATTCTGTTCTCGTTCCCCTCTCTGCATTGTTCTATTACCCCAATTCCCCTCCCTGTTCTGCTTTTCTCATTGTTCCCCCCAACCCAGTTTTTCTTTTCACCCAGTTGTTTTCAGTTGGTGACCTGCAGCCTCTCACTTTTCAGAGTCTCAATGAGCCCTGACACTCAGAAGGATTTCTGGAGGAATGTTCAGTTCACAGTGGACAAAGATGTTGTGAGGACTGATCGAAGTAACCAGTTCTTTAAGGGAGAGGACAATCCGAATGTGGAGGCCATGAGGTAAGAAGCTTTCTATGCATAGATTTGAGGCTGAAAGCATTGTGCGTACTAGATTACAAGTGGAGTTAACACCTATTGCTCTCACGCTAACCTGACGCGTTATGAATACTTCACATTCCAATGTTCTTCACTTTCAAAACAATGTACTTTTTACTGTAAATACATATTTTTATATACATCTATATATAACCATTTATTTCATATAGGTGGTGAGAGTCTATGATCCGTTACATATGGGAATCACTTCCCCACCAGGAGGAGGCAAAGTGTCCCAAACCCCAAGAGCCCTATAAAACCCCTCCCACCTTACACATACCTTAGTCTTTACTTTGTCTCCGTTGGAGGTGGTTGAAGAATGAAGATGTGAAAGGGGTTTTTCATCTTATATTGAAGCCCGGTTCTCAGAGTACAGTGCTTGAAAGAGGGATGTATTTGGGGTATGGTTTTTGATCCGATGGTTTCACCTCATGGGAAATCCTTCAATAACCTTTTGTAATTGGTCACAGGGACATGTCTTCTGCCTCCCTTTACAGATCTACATTATATTCCTATTCAATTACCTCTGCTGATATGTTTCAGTACTGGTTTGGCTAACTGCTACCTGCTTGATAGTGGACGAGTGTCTATTGATAAGTATGTTTTATTTGATATATAGACACTCATGTAGCTATTTTATGGGCACTTTTACAATGTTTAAAAATTTATATATGTATGTATTTATGGCCCTGGGACAGAACTCACCATTCCCCTTGCTTTGTGCGAAACTTTTGGCATCGAAATACGCTCGTTGGGTTAGCATGCGTTATTATGCGCCCATATCCTTAGTCTCATGGGAGTTACAGGTTAGAACACAATGGTGCATTGTTGTACGCTCGTTGGGTTAGTGCACACGTCTCTCGGCTATGCATGCTTTGTTTTTTTTCCATCTACAGGGGAGGTGAGTCCGCGGTTTCATTTTTACTTGTGAGAATTAGGAACCTTGCCACTAGGAGGAGGCAAAGACACCCCAGCCAGAGGCTTAAATACCTCCCCCACTTCCCTCATCCCCCAGTCATTCTTTGCCTTTCGTCACAGGAGGATGGCAGAGGAGTGCCAGAGTTTTGGAGTAGTCTCTTAAGAAGGGTAGTACTCTTCGCAGTGGGACTGGAGTTTTAAGTAGTCCTGTCAGCCTTTCAGTGAGAGCCTGGGCGGAAGTTAGAGTCCGGAGATGCAGGGAGAGTCTTTCTTTGAAACCATCCCGACTCATATTAAAGGGACAGTATACACTAATTTTCATATAACTGCATGTAAATAGACACTACTATAAATAATAAGATGCATAGATACTGATATAAAAATCCAGTATAAAACTGTTTAAAAACTTACTTAGAAGCTCTCAGTTTAGCTCTGTTGAAAAGGTAGTTGGAAAGCCCACTGCAAGTGGGAAATAAGACACTCCCCCCTCCCCCTTCTTTTGCATATGAAAAGAACCTTTACACAAACGGGAGCAAGCTGGAGTAGGTATCTGACGGTGTTCTCATAAAACTTTGGGACTTGGTTAGGAGTCTGAAAATCAAAGCAATTGTCATGGATACCAGACAGCTTAGGCTACCCCCCCACCCCCCTACAACCTCACCCCTGTTGTTTCTCAGTGGTTTTGGGCTCCTCAGAGCAACCACAATCTCTGGAAGCTTTTGGTTGCATGGTTTTGTGTTCCAAACTTGTTGGTGTATGACCAGGAAAACCCTCCTAGGCTGGCCGGGCTCCTGGAACTCCCGGTCGGCCGCCTCACAATGGACACCCGCCTAATCCCTCTCAGGCTGTCCAGGCTCCTGGAACTCCCGGTCGGCCACAGGACAGCAGGACACCCGCTAACTTTACCCCTGGTCACTCCAGCAACCATGTGCCCCAGAGCTCCGCTCTTTTGGGTATTAGTAGCCCCTAGGGAGGACAAGAGGTGGGGGAATTACCGGAGGGGAGCTCCTTTGGAAACCGGTTGTTTTGGACACCCTTAACCCCATAACTTCAACGGACTGTAACTCCGGTCCCCAGTAACGAATCATGATGATTTTTGGACTGTGAAATCTGGGGATCCGACGAGAGCTTTAAAAGGACACCCTGGAAGTGCCGCCGCTCCACCGGGATCATCCAGAAACCGCCACCCTTAAGCATTGAGATTATGTGGGACTGTGGCTCCTATGGAGGCGCCGGTCAGTCTGGAGGGGCGGGAAAATTGTGGGATTGTCCTTTGTGTTATCAAGATGAGCTGTGTGTATAAAAGGAGTGTATGTTTTACAATAAAGTGAGTTCTTGTTTAACCTGAATGCTAGTCTGTCTAGTTATTTGGGTTGGCTCCAGCTAAAATCACTTTCCTGGGCTACATAGCAGCCTGTTCCAGGCAGAGAAAGGATCATCAGGCAGAGTTACCCAGTCTGGGTAGCTGGAGTCTGCCACAGGGTGGGACCCTGGGTACTGATGCTATCGGGCATCAGGGGTGACTACAGGCTGTGGTCACTTGCCAGCTACATAGCTGCAGTCGGCAGGGAGGAAGCAGGACCCCTTTTGGCGGAGCTACCCAGTCGGGGTATCCGTCACAGCAATGTTATTTAAAAATAAGCAAAACAATTTTTTATAAAAAACAAAACTTTATGGGCTATATAAATAGATCATCTACAAAACATTTATGCAAAGAAAAAAATGAGTGTATAATGTCCCTTTAACAGCTCCATAAGCAATCAGCGTTGATGAGTTTAGCTGCCTGCTTTCTTTACTCAAGTCCATGTCAGGAGCGAGGCTACGAAACTGTCACACTTGAAGGGCCGTGTTCCTGTTCCGCGGCGTAAATTCTGGTAAGATTGTTTCATTTTTTTATTAATAATGATAACATAGAAGACAGCGTCACAGTGTGTTGCCTTTTTATCTTTACAGAATCGAGGGTTATTATTCCTGTAAGGGGGATTATTGAACAGGGGGGGGTTATACATGATATTGTTTCTTGTGTCATTGCTGCATTATGTGCGAGATGAGGCTCTGGCAATGTGTGGAACTTTCAGGTTACTTGCGGAAACTTTGCGCTGCCATTTTTTGGCGCATTTTTCCCTAGTGCAGGGGCGGTCCTGCCAGGCATTCCATGTGACTGGGTCTGGCAATCTATCCTTCCTGTTGATCTATGGCGCAGGAAACATAGCGGTTTCTGTAGTCCGGGTCCTAGGAGGTGGTGAGTGCCCCGGCCATTGGTGGTATAAAGGTGCCTTTTTAATAAATAAAGTTAGTCTAACCAAACGCGCAAGCGATGGAGGACTCTCCTTCCTTAATAAAGTCTCATTCCTGTGTTTATTGTGAGGAGGTTCTGGTAGATCAGCCTGCTCAATTATGTTCCACATGCCTCGATAAAGTTACAACATCTAAATGTAAACAAATGTCTAGTACTACTAAGCCGTCCACCTCTGAGGGTTCTTCTTCCCGGGAGGTGCGTTCCCTACATTCATCTCCGATTGCACATGCAGCACGCCGGGGTCCAACCGTTACTCCTTCGGGAGAGATTTGTTGGCCGTCAGACCAAAAAAAACAAACTGTTCCCTGTTCCAGACTCTCAGCTTGAGCTGTGGGGAACCATCCCCAATGTGGATGGGGCTATCTCTACGCTCGAAAAGTGGACGACTATTCCCCTCAAGAATAGTTCGTCGTTTAAAGAGCCCATGGATAAAAAGCTGGAAAACATGTTGAGAAAGATTCAGATCCCATCTGCCCGAGGGCAGATTCCTCCTGTCAAACCTGTCTTCATGACCAGAGAAGAGAGAGGCCTTTCTAGAGTGTGTGAGAGATCTCACCACTCTCAGGGTTATCGTACCAGTACCCCTAGCAGAAAGGGGTCTAGGGTACTATTCCAATCTTTTTGTGGTTCCAAAGAAGGATGGCACGTTCCGCTCGATTCTGGACCTAAAGTGTTTAAACAAGTTTCTAAGTGTTCCATCGTTCAAAATGGAAATGATCAGATCTGTTCTGTACCTAGTTCAAGAGGGACAGTTCATGACAACTGTAGACTTAAAGGACGCTTACCTTTATGTGCCAATTCACAGGGACCACTTCCGGTTCCTAAGATTTGCGTTTCTGGACCAACACTTACAGTTTGTGGCCCTTTCTTTTGGTCTGGTGATGGCCCCGAGAGTCTTCACGAAGGTTCTGGGGGCGCTGCCTGTAGTATGTAGCTCAATGTATGGAGGTGATAGGTCTCATGGTGTCAAGCATAGATGTCATCCCATTCGCCAGGTTCCATCTCAGACCTCTTCAATTGTGCATGTTGAGACAGTGGAACGGCGATCATTCAGATCTATCACAGCTGATATCGTCCGGAGCAACTGTCCATGAGGACATCCTTCTTGCGACCGTCCTGGAAGATTGTGACCACGGACGCCAGTCTGACAGGATGGGGAGCTGTTTGGGGTGCCAGGATGGCACAAGGAAGGTGGTTCAGGGAGGAGTCTCTCCTTCCGATCAACATCCTAGAGCTACGAGCAATTTACAATGCTCTGAAGGCATGGCCTTCTTTGGAGTCTATCAGTTTCATCAGATTCCAGACCGACATTACCTCGGTGGCTTACATCAACCATCAGGGGGGTACGAGGAGCTCTCTCGTGATGAGAGAGGTGTCTCGGATTCTGGAATGGGCGGAGTCCCACGACTGCTCGCTCTCAGCAGTTCACATTCCGGGTGTGGACAACAGGGAAGCGGACTTTCTCAGCAGACAATCTTTCCATCCGGGAGAATAGTCTCTTTACCCCAAGGTGTTTGCGGAGATTTGTCACAGATGGGGAGCGCCGGAGATAGATCTCATGGCGTCCAGACTCAATTGAAAGCTACCTCGATACGGGTCAAGGTCCAGAGATCCTCAGGCAGAGCTGATAGATGCCTTAGTGGTTCCTTGGGGATTCAGCCTAGCTTACATTTTTCCACCGTTACCACTTCTACCTCGCTTAGTTGCACGCATCAAACAGGAGCAGGACCCGGCCATTCTGATTGCTCCTTCGTGGACGTGGTTTGTGGATCTAGTGAGCAGTGTTAATTTCGTCGACTAAAACTAGACTAAAATGACTATAAAACTAAAGAAATTCTGATGACTAAAATACGACTAAAACTAAAATGACATTTTAGTCAAAAGACTATGACTAAAACTAAATCAAAATGACATTTTAGTCAAAAGACTATGACTAAAACTAAATCAAAATGACATTTTAGTCAAAAGACTATGACTAAAACTAAATCAAAATTTGCTGACAAAAACATTTTATGCAAGGTGTTAATCAATCCCTATCCAATTACTGCTCTTTTGTAAAATTTACTAAACTTAATTTTATTAAATTTTAAGATAAATAAAGACATGTTATATACCACAACAGTTAAATCTGTTAAATCTGTATTGCATGTTCAAACCTTAATACCATAAATCAAATCAGGTTAATAAACCTTTACTCCAGGACTATATAATTTGTTTCAAAGTTCTAGAGCAGTGATAATTTCGTTGCCGAAAATGTTTCGAATCTGTGAACAATCAATTGATTCTTCCTATAGAAATAAGCATAACCCATGAGTATGGATTTAAGTTATGCTGTGCCTGTGCTAGCTGCAGAAACTTTTTGTTATGTTGAGTTACTTGATACTTGTTTTAATTATTAACAGAGAACTGTTAAAGTTTTTATATTGGGTAATATGTGCAATACAGCCAATACAGTTTACAGTTTTGTTTTTTTTATATTTTAAAGTTGCACTTCTGTATCTCCAGTAGATTTTAGTCGACTAAATCTCCAGTAGATACTAGAGATTTAGTCGACTAAAATCTACTGGAGATTCAGTCGACTAAAACTAGACTAAAACTAAAACAATTCAGATGACTAAAATACGACTAAAACTAAAATGGCATTTTAGTCAAAAGACTAAAACTAAGACTAAATTGAAATTTGTCGTCAAAATTAACACTGCTAGTGAGGATGTCATCCTCTCCGCCGTGGAGGTTACCCTGTTGCAGGGATCTGCTGTTACAGGGCCCCTTTCAACATCGAAATCTAGATTCTCTGAGGCTGACTGCGTGTAGATTGAACGCCTAGTATTAGCCAAGAGAGGCTTTTCAGAAAGTGTGATTGATACTCTAATTCAGGCAAGGAAGCTAGTCACTCGTCACATCTATCATAAGGTGTGGAGGACTTGTCCTGGTGTGAGAAGCATGGATATCCTTGGCACAAGGTGAAGGTATCTAGGATTCTGTCCTTTCTCCAAGATGGTTTGGAGAAGGGTATTGCCGCTAGTTCCTTAAAGGGACAGATTTCGGCATTATCAGTTTTGTTCCATAGGAAACTCACTGAGCTCCCTGACATTCAATCTTTTGTTCAGGCTATGTCTAGAATCAGGCCTGTCTTTAGACAGTCGGCTCCCACTTGGAGCTTAAACTTAGTCCTTAAGGTTTTGCAGAGGGTTCCGTTTGAACCTATGCATTCCATAGATATTAAGATTCTGTCCTGGAAGGTTCTCTTCCTGTAGGCTATTGCATTGGCACGTAGAGTATCTGAACTTGCTGCCTTGCAATGTGATCCTCCTTATCTGGTGTTTCATGCGGATAAGGCGGTACTTCGCATTGGGTTGGGGTTTCTCCCCAAGGTGGTGTTCAACCGTAACATCAATCAGGAAATAGTTGTTCCTTCTTTGTGTCCTAACCCTTCTTCTTCAAAGGAGAGGTTACTTCATAACCTGGATGTGGTCATGCCTTGAAGTTCTATCTTCAGACTACAAAGGATTTTAGACAGTCTACATCTCTTTTTGTGGTGTATTCTGGGAAGCCCAAGGGGCAAAGGGCCTCTGCTTCTTCTTTTTCTTTTTGGTTGAGGAGCTTGATTCGCTTGGCTTATGAGACAGCGGGACATAAGCCTCCTCAGAGGATCACGGCTCATTCGACTAGAGCTGTGATTTCGTCTTGGGCCTTCAAGAATGAGGCCTCTATGGAGCAGATTTGTAAGGCGGCTACCTGGTCCTCCTTACACACTTTTACAAAGTTTTACAAATTTGACATTTTTGCTTCTGCGGAAGCTGTTTTTGGGAGAAAAGTTTTGCAGGCTGTGGTGCCCTCAGATTAGGGTCCGCCTTTTACCCTCCCGGTGTCATTCAGTGTCCTCTAGAGCTTGGGTATATGTTCCCACAAGTAATGAATGAAGCCGTGGACTCTCCTCCCCTTTAGATGGAAAACATAAAATATGCTTATCTGATCATTTCATTTCCATCGAGGGGAGGAGAGTCCACGGCTCCCACCCGTATCTCTGTTGGGCGGCCCTAAATTTATTAATCTTCTGGCACCTTTTTTACCCTGATATTTCTCCTACTGTTCCTGGTTCCCTTGGCAGAATGACTGGGGGATGAGGGTAGTGGGGTAGGTATTTAAGCTTTTGGCTGGGGTGTCTTTGCCTCCTCCTGATTGCCAGGTTCTTAATTCCCACAAGTAATGAATGAAGCTGTGGACTCTCCTCCCCTTGATGGAAATTAAATTATCAGGTAAGCATAATTTATGGGGGGTTTTTGGGTGCACTTTCTACCATTTAAACAGTGAGTTGTTTAGCGTGGTTTCACAGTTACTGCTTAGCTAGGCTGAGCATGCGTTAAGTGCATATTGTCTTTGTAAAGCTGCTTAGGAGTGGGTATAAGTTTTTTCCTTTACTCAAAGCTTTCTTAGGGGGTTATAGTGCTTATTGCATTACTTTGCTTTATGCTATAATGGAGCATTGAAAATCTGTCCATAAATTTACCTAAGAAACTGAGTCTCCTGAACATCTTTCTAACATTACTAAGTGTGCTTATTGTAAAACAACTGAAGTGCTTTCTTCAGCTCATTTATGTGACTCATGTTTTAGATTTGTAATACTGAGCAATCTAATGTTTCTCTGGGTACTAATGCACCTACTATCTGTTCATTACAGGATGATGCTGACGGAGTCCCTCCGGCTATAAAATTGTTTATTAACACTGCTGTCTCTAAGGCGTTGGCTGCTCTCCTGCCTTCAAACGAGCGCAAAATGTCAGTTCAAAATTTAGCTTCTACTTCTGCTATGTGCCCTAATACAAGGGATACTGGGGTATCTTCAGATGGTGAAGTTTTCTATGGGCATGAGGATCCCTCATCTTATGTTGAACCTGATAATTCCTCCTTTTTATTTAAAGTTGAATTTATTTGTTCTCTTTTAAAAGAGGTCTTAGTCACCTTAGGGGTTGACAATCCTAAATCTTCTGATGATAAATTTTGTAATCGTTTAAATTCAGTGTATATGAACTCTCCCTGAGGTTTCCCCTGTACCTGATGCTGTCTTTGACATGATTGCCAGGAAATGGTCTAAGCCAGGCATGCCCTTTAAACCTTCTGCAAGGTTTAAACAGTTATTTTTCAATTTCATAAATGGAAAGAGTCCACAGCTGCATTCATTACTTTTGGGAAATAAGAACCTGGCCACCAGGAGGAGGCAAAGACACCCCAACCAAAGTCTTAAATACTCCTCCCACTTCCCTCATCCCCCAGTCATTCTTTGCCTTTTGTCCCAGGAGGTTGGCAGAGAAGTTTCAGAAGTTTGTTTTCATCTCTTATGGAGGGTAGTACTCTTTGACATGGGACAGGAGTTTTAAGTAATCCTGTCAGTCTCTAAGTGAGGGCTTGGATGAAAGGTAGACCCTGGAGATGCAGGAAGAGTCTTTCTGCGAAACCATCCCAACTCATTTTAACAATTTCACAAGCAATCAGCGTTGTCGAACTTCGCTGCCTGCTTTCTTCTCTCAAGTCCAAGGCTACTATCGGTCACATTTGAAGGGCCGTGTTCCTTTGTCACGGCGTAGATTCCGGTAAAATCATTTCATTTTAGTTCTTCATGATTGTATTGTAACTCATTTGTTCCTACAAAGCTCCTATGGAGGCGCCAGTCAGTCTGGAGGGGCGGGAAAATTGTGGGATTGTCCTTTGTGTTATCAAGATGAGCTGTGTGTATAAAAGGAGTGCATGTTTTACAATAAAGTGAGTTCTTGTTTAACCTGAATGCTAGTCTGTCTAGTTATTTGGGTTGGCTCCAGATAAAATCACTTTCCTGGGCTACATAGCAGCCTGTTCCAGGCAGAGAAAGGATCATCAGACAGAGCTACCCAGTCTGGGTAGCTGGAGTCTGCCACAGGGTGGGACCCTGGGTACTGATGCTGTCGGGCATCAGGGGTGGCTACAGGCTGTGGTCACTTGCCAGCTACATAGCTGCAGTCGGCAGGGAGGAAGCAGGACACCTTTTGGCAGGGCTACCCAGTCAGGGTCGCCGGGGTATCCGTCACAGCAATGTTATTTCAAAATAAGCAAAACAATTAAAAAAAAAAAAAAAAACTTTATGGGCTATATAAATAGATCATCTACAAAACATTTATGCAAAGAAAAAAATGAGTGTATAACGTCCCTTTAACAGCTCCATAAGCAATCAGCGTTGATGAGTTTCGCTGCCTGCTTTCTTTACTCAAGTCCATGTCAGGAGCGAGGCTACTAAACTGTCACACTTGAAGGGCCGTGTTCCTGTTCCGCGGCGTAAATTCTGGTAAGATAGTTTCATTTTTTTTATTATTAATGATAACATAGAAGACAGCGTCACAGTGTGGTGCCTTTTTATCTTTACAGAATCAAGGGTTATTATTCCTGGAAGGGGGATTATTGAACAGGGGGGGGTTATACATGATATTGTTTCTTGTGTCATTGCTGCATTATCTGAGAGATGAGGCTCTGGCAATGTGTGGAACTTTCAGGTTACTTGTGGAAACCATTTTTTGGCGCGTTTTTCCCTAGTGCAGGGGCGGTCCTGCCAGGCATTCCATGTGACTGGGTGTGGCTATCTATCCTTCCTGTTGATCTGTGGCGCAGGAGACGTAGCGGTTTTTGTAGTCCGGGTCCTAGGAAGTGGTGAGTGCCCCGGCCATTGGTGGTATAAAGGTGCCTTTTTAATAAAAAAAGTTAGTCTAACCAAACGCGCAAGCGATGGAGGACTCTCCTTCCTTAATAAAGTCTCATTCCTGTGTTTATTGTGAGGAGGTTCTGGTAGATCAGCCTGCTCAATTATGTTCCACATGCCTCAATAAAGTTACAACATCTAAATGTAAATGAATGACTAGTACTACTAAGCCGTCCACCTCTGAGGGTTCTTCTTCCCGGGAGGTGCGTTCCCTACATTCATCTCCGATTGCACATGCAGCGCCCCGGGGTCCAACCGTTACTCCTTCGGGAGAGATTTGTTGGCCGTCAGACTTTGCGGACCAAAAAAAACAAACTGTTCCCTGTTCCAGACTCTCAGCTTGAGCTGTGGGGGACCATCCCCAATGTGGATGGGGCTATCTCTACGCTCGAAAAGTGGACGACTATTCCCCTCGAGAATAGTTCGTCGTTTAAAGAGCCCATGGATAAAAAGCTGGAAAACATGTTGAGAAAGATGTTTCAGCACACGGTTTGTTTTTCAGCCAGAAGTGTCCGTTGCGACGGTCGCTGGAGCTGCGACATATTGGTGTGAATCTCTGTGTGAAATGGTCGAGGGGGAGACATCCATCGACGAGATACAGGAGAAGATTAAGGCACTGAAGATCATCCATTCTTTCATCTGTGATGCCAATATGCAAATTATTCGCCTGAATGCTAAGGTGTCAGGTTTTTCTGTTTTAGCGCGTAGGGCTCTGTGGCTAAAATCTTGGTCTGCGAACATGACCTCTAAGGCGAGGCTGTTGTCTCTGCCTTTTCAAGGAAAGATCCTGTTTGGTCCATGATTGGATTCAGTTATATCCACGGTTTACAGGAGGCAAGGGAGCTTTACTACCGCAGGCTAAGAAGGCTAAGCCTAAAGGATCTACTTTTCGTCCCTTTCGTGCGGACAAGGCCCAGTGCCAGCAACCTGCCGGAAAAGCGGACCAGTCCAAGGGATCTTGGAAGCCGGCTCAATCTTGGAACAAGTCTAAGCAGAGCAAGAAGCCCGGCGAGACGAAATCGGCATGAAGGGGCGGCCCCTGACCGTTCTCTGGATCACGTAGGGGGCAGATTATCTCTATTCTCAGACGCATGGTTGCAGGACGTTCAAGACCCTTGGGTTCTAGAAGTGGTCTCCCAGGGTTACAGGATAGGATTTAGATCCCATCTGCCCGAGGGCAGATTCCTCCTGTCAAACCTGTCTTCATGACCAGAGAAGAGAAAGGCCTTTCTAGAGTGTGTGAGAGATCTCACCTCTCTCAGGGTTATCGTACCAGTACCCCTAGCAGAAAGGGGTCTAGGGTACTATTCCAATCTTTTTGTGGTTCCAAAGAAGGAGGGCACGTTCCGCCCGATTCTGGACCTAAAGTGTTTAAACAAGTTTCTGAGTGTTCCATCATTCAAAATGGAAATGATCAGATCTGTTCTGCCTCTGGTTCAAGAGGGACAGTTCATGACAACTGTAGACTTAAAGGACGCTTACCATTATGTGCCAATTCACAGGGACCACTTCCGGTTCCTAAGATTTGCGTTTCTGGACCAACACTTACAGTTTGTGGCCCTTCCTTTTGGTCTGGTGACGGCCCTGAGTGTCTTCACGAAGGTTCTGGGGGCGCTGCCTGTAGTATGTAGCTCAATGTATGGAGGTGATAGGTCTCATGGTGTCAAGCATAGATGTCATCCCATTCGCCAGGTTCCATCTCACACCTCTTCAATTGTGCATGTTGAGACAGTGGAACGGCGATCATTCAGATCTATCACAGCTGATATAGTCCGGAGCAACTGTCCATGAGGACATCCTTCTTGCGACGCCAGTCTGACAGGATGGGGAGGTGTTTGGGGTGCCAAGATGGCACAAGGAAGGTGGTTCAGGGAGGATTCTCTCCTTCCGATCAACATCCTAAAACTACGAGCAATTTACAATGCTCTGAAGGCATGGCCTTCTTTGGAGTCGATCAGATTCCAGACCGACATTACCTCGGTGGCTTACATCAAACATCAGGCGGTACGAGGAGCTCTCTCGTGATGAGAGAGGTGTCTCGGATTCTGGAATGGGCGGAGTCCCACGACTGCTTGCTCTCAGCAGTTCACATTCCGGGTGTGGACAACAGGGAAGCGGACTTTCTCAGCAGACAATCCTTCCATCCGGGAGAATAGTCTCTTTACCCCAAGGTGTTTGCGGAGATTTGTCACAGATGGGGAGCGCCGGAGATAGATCTCATGGCGTCTAGACTCAATTGAAATGAAAGCTACCTCGATACGGGTCAAGGTCCAGAGATCCTCAGGCAGAGCTGATAGATGCCTTAGTGGTTCCTTGGGGATTCAGCCTAGCTTACATTTTTCCACCGTTACCACTTCTACCTCGCATAGTGGCATGCATCAAATAGGAGCAGGACCCGGCCATTCTGATTGCTCCTTCGTGGACGTGGTTTGTGGATCTAGTGAGGATGTCATCCTCTCCGCCGTGGAGGTTACCCTGTCGCAGGGATCTGCTGTTACAGGGCCCCTTTCAACATCGAAATCTAGATTCTCTGAGGCTGACTGCGTGGAGATTGAACGCCTAGTATTAGCCAAGAGAGGCTTTTCAGAAAGTGTGAATGATACTCTAATTCAGGCAAGGAAGCCAGTCACTAGTCGCATCTATCATAAGGTATGGAGGACTTACTTGTCTTGGTGTGAGAAGCATGGATATCCTTGGCACAAGGTGAAGGTATCCAGGATTCTGTCCTTTCTCCAAGATGGTTTGGAGAAGGGTATTGCCGCTAGTTCCTTAAAGTGACAGATTTCGGCATTATCAGTTTTGTTCCATAGGAAACTCGCTGAGCTCCCTGACATTCAATCTTTTGTTCAGGCTCTGTCTAGAATAAGGCCTGTCTTTAGACAGTCGGCTCCCACTTGGAGCTTAAACTTAGTCCTTAAGGTTTTGCAGAGGGTTCCGTTTGAACCTATGCATTCCATAGACATTAAGATTCTGTCCTGGAAGGTTCTCTTCCTGTTGGCTATTGCATTGGCACGTAGAGTATCTGAACTTGCTGCCTTGCAATGTGATCCTTCTTATCTGGTGTTTCTTGCGGATAAGGCGGTACTTCGCACTGGGTTGGGGTTTCTCCCCAAGGTGGTGTCCAACCGTAACACCAATCAGGAAATAGTTGTTCATTCTTTGTGTCCTAACCCTTCTTCTTCAAAGGAGAGGTTACTTCATAACCTGGATGTGGTTCGTGCCTTGAAGTTCTATCTTCAGGCTACAAATTATTTTAGACAGTCTACATCTCTTTTTGTGGTGTATTCTGGGAAGCCCAAGGGGCAAAGAGCCTCTGCTTCTTCTTTGTCTTTTTGGTTGAGGAGCTTGATTCGCTTGGCTTATGAGACAGCGGGACATAAGCCTCCTCAGAGGATCACGGCTCATTCGACTAGAGCTGTGATTTCGTCTTGGGCCTTCAAGAATGAGGCCTCTATGGAGCAAATTTGTAAGGCGGCTACCTGGTCCTCCTTACACACTTTTACAAAGTTTTACAAATTTGACATTTTTGCTTCTGCGGAAGCTGTTTTTGGGAGAAAAGTTTTGCAGGCTGTGGTGCACTCAGATTAGGGTCTGCCTTTTACCCTCCCGGTGTCATTCAGTGTCCTCTAGAGCTTGGGTATATGTTCCCACAAGTAATGAATGAAGCCGTGGACTCTCCTCCCCTTTAGATGGAAAACATAAAATATGCTTATCTGATCATTTCATTTCCATCGAGGGGAGGAGAGTCCACGGCTCCCACCCGTATCTCTTTTGGGTGGCCCTAAATTTATTAATCTTCTGGCACCTTTTTTTACCCTGATATTTCTCCTACTGTTCCTGGTTCCCTCGGCAGAATGACTGGGGGATGAGGGAAGTGGGGTAGGTATTTAAGCTTTTGGCTGGGGTGTCTTTGCCTCCTCCTGGTGGCCAGGTTCTTAATTCCCACAAGTAATGAATGAAGCTGTGGACTCTCCTCCCCTCGATGGAAATGAAATTATCAGGTAAGCATAATTTATGGGGGGTTTTTTGGTGCACTTTCTACCATTTAAACGGTGAGTTGTTTAGCGTGGTTTCACAGTTACTGCTTAGCTAGGCTGAGCATGCGTTAAGTGCTTATTGTCTTTGTAAAGCTGCTTAGGAGTGGGTATACGTTTTTTCCTTTACTCAAAGCTTTCTTAAGGGGTTATAGTGCTTTGTCACGGCGTAGATTCCGGTAAAATCATTTCATTTTAGTTCTTCATGATTGTATTGTAACTCATTTGTTCCTACAAACTCATATGAAGAATACAGGGTCTCAGTGGGACTCCTTTAGTATCTTGGAATCAAGGGTTAATATCTCCTGAGGGGGATTATTGAACAGGTTTTTTTTTAATCATGTTTGTTATGTGATTCAATCTGCTTATGTGTAGTGTTAACTGGGCTCGTGGCTTTTGGAACATAACAACCTTTCAAAGTGACGCAACCTTACGGTCGGGCACGCTTTTTTTGAACTGTGCGTTTCACCTTGTGACAGCGTGTTTACGTTCTGGTCTCCCATTTCCATATTCCTGACTGTGGCAACGGAGAATTTTAGTCCGCTGGTGTCTGGTTCATAGGAGGTGGTGAGTGCCCCAGCCATTGTGGGTCTCAGGTGCCGTATAAATTTTTAAATTTAGTCCATTTTTGGTATCCTTTATCCAGTTATGGAGAATACAGATGTTGAGATTGTTCAACTTTCTGATTCAGATTCTTCGTCCTGTGACCAATGCGAATTGGCCCCATTGACTCAAGTCAGTCAGTTATGTTCTTTAGGCCGTTCTAGAGCGCCTTGTTCCTCAGGCTCTGGGATTCAAGGGACTTCTGAGCCATCTGCCTCGTGGAGACCTGTCCTCCGGGAGGCGAGTTCCCTACCGCTCCCTACTACTACACATGCGGGTAACCCAAGATATGTTTTTTTCTCCTCGGAGGGTGGATTGTTCCCCCCAGAGGTTGGGGCACGTTTTTGCTTTTACATACTTTTGGCATTTGCGCATTTACAAAGTCCAGATGTTTATTTGCGATTGTGTTTTTGCCCGATTGCCCCAGGTCTCTCGGCCACAGGAGGGTATGTGCAGTTCCCTGTGGGTGTAACTGTTCCTGAGTGTTGTGCTTTTCGTTACAGGCTGGCTCGCCTTCGTGTTCTACTCGGACACGTTTTCGAGCTGTTTGGGGACCCTATCCTTCTCAGTTATGGGACTCATCAGTCTCCTTCTTCAAATGGCTCACCTCGTTAGACATGGGGGGGATGGGGATCTCCTTTAAGTCTTATTATCAAGATCCTTCCCAGTTTTGTTGGATTAATAGGGTTTCCGTAGGCTGGTCCTGCGTATCTTTCTGTTCTTTTTGGGCGTTAACCCTCAGGTTGCCTGTTATTTTATTCGGTTAGGATTAATTTATTTTTATTTTTCATGTAATGTTTCCTGCAGAAACTTTCTATGGGATCGATACTCGCTGTTTGCTTCTACGGTAGTTGATCGGGACACGTTAGTCCCATGTTTCTGTTTTTTCTTCCTCCCTCTCTGAGGGCGGATTTAGCCAGCTTGGCAGTTATGACCCTGGTTGCAGGCTGGTCCTACTTGGGTTCAGATCTTCTGTCTCGCAGCTTATTTAGACACGTGGCGCCTATTATACCTTGCCTGTCAGGTTGGAGTGCTATCAACATTATTTATGTTTCTTGTTATTTGTTTTACAAGTTTCAGCTAAGCATTCTCAAGAGGACTTGCGGGTCCGTGCGGCTCTCGGGATTGTTTCAGTCCTATATAGCCATCTCTCTGGTGACTGGGTCAGTGAATTTTGCTACGTCACTCTCTGTTGCTTCCGATACCCTTGGAACCTAGAGTATTCCTTCCCACGTGGTGGGAAAATTAGAGGGTCGGGGCGGTGTTGCTTTAGGAAATTGTCCTTTTTGGACTTGTTCCTTTAGTGGTTCCTTTAGTCTGTTTCTCCTTGTGGATGGGTCGCCTTCGGGGGACTTGGATTCCCTTCGGGAGTTGGTTGTTCCTTTTTCGGGACATTAGACAGTGAGGTCTTTTTGGGCTTCGGTTAGGGGTCCTTCCCCGGTGTTGGGAATGTTCTGCATCTCCTTCTTGGGATAGAAGACGTCCTAGTGGTTTTCCACTCATATGATTCAGGTATTGCCATCCAGGTGGCATCCAAACCCATGTTTTACTGTCCTCTGACTTTGAATCTGAGGTGATGTGGAGGCTTTATGTTGCTCTGTTCGGGTGACTTGTCCTCACTGTTCCCCTTGTGTCTGGAGCTCATAGCTAGCTGGACAGCTAGCTCAGCATACTAAAGCTCTGTGGCTACTCTGTACTGTAGCAAACCGAGGCAAGGTCTACTCAGCCTTTCCTCCTTTCGAGGTTGATAAAATGCGCAGTGCCTTGTGTCCCTTAGGGGGATTAGCCGCACTTTTCAAGCACAGTCATGTTAATGATGCTTGGACGCCCGTTAGCTCTAATGTCCTTTTATGGCCCTGGCTCTTTGGAGTGTTGGGCTCCTGCAAGGGGTGGTCTCTTCCCTTTGGGTCGGGACTTGCAAGGGCTTCTTGCTCTTGTTATCCGGGTTATTCTGGATTTTTTCCTGGGAGGTCTATTTTTTTAAATCAGACGAGGGATTTATGTGCCTGGAAGATTGTTTAATCAAAACATTTGTGGGGCCTGATCTTCCCGTTGTCAAGGGTTTTACTTGGCATTTTCTTTTTGTGGATCCCGCCGTGGGATGTTACCGGACCTTATGATCCTAGGACTGGCCTGGGGGTTCCAGTTTCCGGGGTACTTGGGCTTAGCACTTGTTCTGGCTGTTCTGTTTTACAACTTGGCCAGATTTATTGAGAGCCGGGGCTCCTTGGGCCTTGTCTTGTACCGGATGAAACGGTTCCCTTGGGACAGCCAACTAATGTGACCTGAAGGTGGGCTTTCCTTCCTAGCAAACGGAAGGTTTGCGGTTGCTCAGCTTTCACTTTTGCGCCTGTTATGTGAGCTAGCACGATGGTGTTTTAAGGGGTTCTTCCGTGTTCGTCAGAGACGTGGCCTTGTGTCTTCTGGGCAGGTGTTTATCAACGCTCTCCTCTTCAGGGGGCTTGTTGTCCTCCTTATGGAGGTGTGGTTCCCTTTTTAGGGGCCATGCCTGTGTTCGGGAGGTTGGAACAGATGTTTATCTGGTTTGGGGATTGGTCTGCTTTCTGAGTTGTTCCTTTCCATCTGGGGAGCTGCTGGCTCTGCATTGAGACTTAGTTGGGTGGCCTTGCTAGATCTCCTTGGGTCCAACTCCTACTTGTTTGTCTTTAGGTTGAAGTGGCTGTGTCCATTCTTTTGCCCTTTTGGGGGATGGTCTTGGGGTTCCTTTCGGTTTCCTTACTTTCAGATCTGCCATTGCTTGGGCTGGTCCGGCTAGGTGTAGGATCTGAGATCTGTTGTTCATCTTCAGGTCTTGGGGGTGACAGTGTACCTTCTTTTTTTAGAGGTTCTGTGCCTCTCCCCCTTTGAGATCTGTGAATAGGCTTGGCAGCCTGGATTGCCTGGAGAGTGTCCTCTGTCTTGGAGGTTGGGCAGTCTCTCTGTTTTGGGCCTCTTCTTCCTTAAGGATAGTGTTTTCGCCGTGTCTTCCTACGCATGGCAGCGTGTTACTGGACTCAGATGTTTATTTTCTGAAGTTTGCTGCTTGTAATTTTCTGTTTGCTCTGAGTTTTGATGTTTTGAGGACTTTGTCTTCAGCTGTCTTTTTTTTGGTGCTGTTGCACAATGTTTGGGAGATGTTTCTTTTCCTTGATGATGCCCAGTTGCTCCTTGTGGGTTGGGCATCGTCTCCCCTTGTTCTTGGGATCCATTCGGGTCTCGTGGACTTGTCCTTCCTTTGAAGGGGGTTTTCTCCTTTACGGATTTTGCTGTACCTTTTGGGTATCCCTTGGCTTACCCTTGTCCTCTCCCTTTTGGGGATTTTGGTACTGTACTAGTAAGGGGACCGACTGCTGGGCAACTGTTCTCCTGGAGGAGTGTTGGCTCAGTGAGTCTGCTTGCAGTCTCAAGTTAGGCTTTCAGACTATCTGCGGGTCAGTGTCTTTGGGGCCTTTTCCTTCTAGTTCTTTTGCCCGGCTCCGACAAAGTGGGGTTTGGTTGGGTTGTGTTTTTTTCAGGCCTGGTGCCCTCAGAATGGGCCGCCTATTGTACCCTCCCGTTTTTGCATTCAGTGTCCTCTATAGCTTGGATATTGTTTTCCCAAAAGTAATGAATGCAGCTGTGGACTCTTTCCATTTATGAAGAAAAACTTAAATTATGCTTACCTGATAATTTTCCTTTCTTCAGATAAAAAGAGTCCACAGCTCCCCACTCATATTTTTTCGGTGGGGCGTCTCTTATTTTTTATTCTTCAAGGAAAGAAGTTGTTTGGGTTTGACTTTGATTCTATTTTTCTACTATCACTGGCTGTAAAGGAGCTTTTCTTCCTCAATGCAGGAAGTATAAAGGAAAATCTAAAGCTCCTAATCCTTATTTTGACAAAATGAATGAAATTAAACAGAAAACTGACTCCTCTACTCAAAAGCTCCTCTGGTTCAGTCTGGAGACCTAATACTAACTGGAACAAGTCCAAACTGTGTAAGAAGTCTTTTCCCGCCTCCAAAACCGCATGAAGGTGCTGCCCCCGACCCAGTAGTCATGGTAGGGGGCAGAATACATTTCTTTTAGGAGGCTTGGTTTCATTCTGTCCCAGATCCCTGGGTTCAGAATATTATTTCTCAGGGATATAAAATTGGTTTCAGAACAAGGCCTCCCAGAGGAAGGTTTGTACTGTCCAATGTCCAAAGGAATCCCATACAACTCAAGCTTTTCTTCAGTCTGTCTCAGATGTGGAAGATATGGGAGTAATAGTTCCAGGTCATTTGCAGGAATAGGGGATGGGATTTTATTCAAATCTCTTCATTGTTCCAAAGAAAGAAGGCACTTTCAGACCAATTTTGGATATGAAAACTCTAAACAAGTTTGTACAGATTCCATCCTTCAGAATGGAAACTATCAGGACTATTCTCCCTTTTGTTCAGCAAGGTCACTTTATGTCCACAATAGATTTAAATGATGCTTACCTTCATATTCCAATTCACTCAGAACTTAAACAGTTTCTGAGGTTTGCATTTCTGGACAAGCATTATCAGTTTTGTAGCACTTCCATTTGGTCTAGCTACAGCTCAGAAAATATTTACCAAGGTTCTGGGTGCCATTTTGTCTGTAACCAGAGTTCAGAGTGTTACAGTATTTCCTTACCTGGACGATATCGTGGTACTAGCTCATTTTTTTTCTTTAGCAGAATTTCACACAAAACATGGTTGGAGGATCAATTTGCCAAAGAGTTCTTTAGATAAAGGTTACTTTCCTAGGTTTGAAAATAGGTTTAGTTTCCATGAGCCTTTCCGTCACAGAGCAGAGATGGATAAAATTAGTATTAGCCTGTGTAAACTTTCAGTCTCTTTCCTTTCCTTCAGTGGCTCTATCTATGGAAGTACTAGGTCCCATGATTGCAGCTTTGAATGCAATTCCATTTGCATGATTTCACATGAGGCCTCTTCAACTTTGTATGCTGCGTCAATGGTGCAGAGATTATACCCAGCTATCTCAAAAGATATTCATAGATTCCAGCACAAACCAGTCTTTGACTTGGTGGCTGAATTGTCCAATTTATTCTTTTGCTCGTTCTACCTGGTTTGTGATCACCACAGATGCAAGTCGTTCAGGTTGGGGAGCCGTTTGGGGTGCTCTGACAGCACAGGGTTTTTTGGATCCTCTGGAGGCAAGGTTGCCAATCAATATTCTATAACTCTGTGCAATCTTCAGGGCCCTTTAAGCTTGGCCTCTATTGAAAAGGGTGTCTTATCTCCATTTCCAGACAGACAATGTAACAGCGGTAGCTTATGTCAACCATCAGGGGGGAACTCACAGTTCTTGGCTATGATGGATTTTTCTCGAATTCTCTCTTGTGCAGAAGACTATTTTTTCCTAATCTCTGCAAATCACATCCCATGCGTGAACAATTGGAAAGCAGACTTTCTCAGTCGTCAGTCTCTACATCCAGGGGAGTGGTCTCTTCATCAGGATGTGTTGCATCGGATTGTGGATCTTTGGGGCTTACCAGAAATAGATCTGATTGCCTCTCGTTTGAACAACAAACTTTCCAGATACTTTGCAAGGTTGAGGGATCCTCAGGCAGAGGTGGTGGATGCTCTAGTATTTCCTTGGTCATTCCAGCCTGCTTATCTGTTTCTTCCTTTGAGAGTGGTTTCCAAGAGACCTGGCCTTGCAGGATTTGGTATGCCGATCTGGTTCTGATGTCCAGTTGCCCTCCTTGGCCTCTTCCTCTACGGTCAGACCTTCTATCTCGAGGTCCTTTTCTCCATCCAGATCTAAAGTCTCTAAGCTTGATGGCATGGACATTGAATTCTTAGTTTTGTGACATAGAGGCTTCTCAGCTTCTATGATTGGTACTCTGATTCAGGCTTGTAAACCTGTTTAAGGAAGATTTACCAAGTTTGGAAAACTTACATTTATTGGTGTATAGACCATCATTTTTCCTGGCATTCCTTTAAAATCCCTAGGATTCTTCAGTTTTTGCAGGATGTTTTTAATAAGGGTTTATCTGCCAGTTCCCTGAAAGGCGCATATTTCTGCTCTTTCGGTTTTGTTTCACAGGAAGATTGCTAGTCTTCCTGATGTTCATTGTTTTGATCAAGCTTTGATCCAAATTAAACCTGTTAACAAGCCTATTTCTCCTCAACGGAGTCTTAACCTAGTGATAAGGGTTTTTCAGCCTATGCATTCTCCTCCTTTTGAGCCTATGCATAAATTGGACATTAAACTACTTTCATTGAAAGTGTTGTTTCTTTTGGCCATCTCTTCTGATAGAACAGTTTCTGAATTGACTGCTCTTTATTGCAAATCTTCTTATCTGATTTTTCATCAGGATAAGGCTGTTTTGCAGACTACATTTAATATTTTGCCTAAAGTTGTTTCCTCACACAACATTGGTAGGGAAATTGCTGTTCCCTCTTTGTGTCCTGTTCCTAAGAATGCTTATTTGCGTTTTCTAGATGTTGTTAGGGCTTTGAAAATTTATGTTGATGCTACTAAGGATTTCAGACAAACCTCTAGTCTGTGTGTTCTTTTCTCTGGACTAAGAAAGGTCAAAAGGCCTGTGCTATTTCTTTAGCCTCTTGGTTGAAACTTTTGATTCACAAAGCTTATTTGGAGGCAGGTCAGCCTCCACCACAGCGGATTATGACTCATTCTACTAGGCTAGTTGCCACTTCTTGGGCTTTCAAGAACGAGGCTTCAGTTGATCAAATTTGCAAGGCAGCCACTTGGTCTTTGCATACTTTTACTAAATGTTACTATTTTTATGTTTTTGCTTCTTCTGAAATAGCCTTTGGTAGGAAGGTCCTTCAAGTAGTTGTCTCAGTTTCACGATTATGCCTGTATTTTTTTTCTCTGGTTTGTGGATTTATTTTCTCAGTAAATAATCTTTTTTTAATCCCTCCCTATATGTTGCTGCTTGTGGAGTTCCACAACTTGGATATTAGTTCCCATATGTTACAGATTGTGGACTCTCACCACCTGTATGAAAGAAAACGTAATTAATGCTTACCTGATAAATTCATTATTTTTTTTTCCATGCTGAGAGTCCACGAGCCCCCACACTTTATTTTCTTGGGGTTGATTTGTTTAAGCACATCTTTTTTCCTTGCTCCTTTTTCCTTTTTTGTCTCTTATACCTTTTTACTTCACTTGCTTGACTATACGCTAGACTAAGGCATGTGTGCGTTGGGAGGGGTTTTATAGGGCTCTTGGGGTTTGGGAAACTTTGCCTCCTCCTGGTGGGGAAGTGATTTCCATATGTAACGGATTGTGGACTCTCACCACCATGAAAGAAATTGATTTATCAGGTAAGCATACACTATGTTATTTGTATATTTATTCCTATAGTTATATAGGTATAAAAATATGTATTCTACGTGAACATTATCATATATATATATATATATATATATATATATATATATATATATATATTTATATATTTAATAATAAAGAGTACATTATATTCTTTGTGAAGAACATAGGAGTGGAAAAATATGCCTAACTCGCATTGGGGTTTAGGACTAACGCCGTCGGGTTAGTGCACATGAAGAATATTGTATGGATTATTTAGAATATTTTACAGTATGTATAATATTTAAAAATAATTTGTATTAATATTTTATATTTAATATTTTAAGAGCACGGATTGAAGTTAACTATTCTTCATGTTTGCTAACCTGACCGCGTTAGTCCTAAAAAACAAACCCTGATTGCGCGTTATGCATATTTTACATTCCAATGTTCTTCACATAATGCACTTTTTATTATTACATATATATATATATATATTATGTTCATGTAAAATACATATTTATACCTATATATCTATAGTTATATATATGAATTTACAATAGAAAGTGCATTGTTCTGTTAGTGAAGAACATTGGAATGTTAAATATGTTCAGTAAATATACAGTAAAACACATAAATCCTGAAATACATCTGCATGCACATCTACACACACACACACACACACACACACACACACACACACACATATATATATATATATATATATATATATATATATATATATAAAAACATACGTACATACGCATATTTAGATATGTCTATGTATGTGTATATATATGTTAGAGCCCTATTTTGTCAAATACCATATATCTTTGAGTCTTTATAACTTTTGAATTATTGTTTTTAAATAATTTTTATCAAACAGTGTTTAGTGATTTTTATATATATATACGTTTATTTAAAGGGATACTAAACCCAGATTTTTTTATTTTTTTATTCGAATAGAGCAAGCAATTTCTTTCATGTAATTGGCAAGAGTCCATGAGCTAGTGACGTATGGGATATTCAATCCTACCAGGAGGGACAAAGTTTCCCAAACCTCAAAATGCCTATAAATACACCCCTCACCACACTCACAATTCAGTTTTACAAACTTTGCTTCCCTATGGAGGTGGTGAAGTAAGTTTGTGCTTGATTTTCTTCTGTGATATGCGCTTCTCAGCATTTTGAAGCCCGGTTCCTCTCAGAGTACAGTGAATGTCAGAGGGATGTGATGGGAGTATCACCTATTGAATTCTATGGTTTTCATAGAAATTCTATGGGAAATCTTTTCAAAGGTTCTCTGTTATCGGTCGTAGAGATTCATCTCCTACCTCCCTTTTCAGATCGACGATATACTCTCATATTCCATTACCTCTATTGATAACTGTTTCAGTACTGGTTTGGCTATCTGCTATATGTGGATGGGGTGGCTTTCGGTAAGTATGTTTTAATTTCTTAAAGACACTCTCAGCTATGGTTTGGCACTTTATGTATTAATGTAAAGTTCTAAATATATGTATTGTACTTATATTTGCCATGAGTCAGGTTTATGTATATTTCCTTTTGCAGACTATCAGTTTCAAAATTTGGAAAACATATTTAGGAAATTTTTTTTCTTACCTGGGGTATAGTCTTTTTCTTCAAAATTGACTGTTTTCATTAATTTTCGTGGGTAAAATTAGGCTCGCTAGGCCACAAAATGCTAATATTTATTGTGTCATTCTTTGCGCAATCATTTTTTTGGCGCTAAGGTACGTTCGGTGACGCAAATTAGCCATTTCTGGCATCTTAGTTGACGCCAGATTCCTTGCACAAGGTTGCGTCTGCCATGATGCGAGTTGCGTCATTTCCGGATGTTGTTAGCGCCAAAAAAAAATATTTTGAGTTGCGCATCATACTTGGCGCCAAATAATTTAATTTTTTAAACTCCACTTCCTATATGCCTTTTGCCTTTTTCTATGCTCAGAGGGCTATGCTGTTTGCATTTTTTCCCCATTCCTGAAACTGCTATATAAGGAAATTGATCATTTTGCTTTCATATGTTGTTTTTTCTCTTACATTTGCAAGATGTCTCAATCTGATCCTGTGTCAGAAACCACTGTTGGATTCCTGCTGCCTGATTAACAGTTCTACCAAAGATAAGTGTATCTGTTGTAAGTTAGCAGAGATTATCTCCAGCGGTAGTATGTAACAGTTGTCATGATAAGCTTTTACATGCAGAGAATGTATCCATCAGTACTAGTACAATGCCTGTTGTCCCTTCAACATCTAATGTACATGATATCCCTGTGAATATAAAAGATTTTATTGCTGATGCGATTCAGAAGGCTTTGTCTGCTATTCCGCATTCTAATAAACGTAAAAGGTCTTTTAAAACGTCTCATAAAGTTGATGAAATTTCAAATGACCGACAACATACTGATTTATCCTCCTCTGATGAGGATCTATCTGATTCAGAAGATCCTACCTCAGATATTGACACTGACAAATCTACTTTAAGATGGAGTATATTAGTTCCTTGTTAAAAGAAGTGTTGATTACTTTGGTTATTGAGGAAACTAGTCCTCTTGATATTAAAACTAGTTTAAATTCTGTTTATAAACCTCCTGTGGTTACTCCAGAGGTTTTTCCAGTTCTTTATGCTATTTCTGATATGATTTCAAAGGAATGGAATAGGCCTGGCACTTCTTTCATTCCTTCTGCTAGGTTTAAAAAGTTGTATCCTTTGCCAGCAATTAGATTGGAGTATTGGGGAAAAAATCCCCAAAGTTAATGGGGCTATCTCTACTCTTGCCAAACGTACTTCTATCCCTATGGAAGATAGTACTTTCTTTAAGGACCCTTTAGATAGGAAACTTGAATCTTATCTAAGGAAAGCTTATTTACATTATGGCTATCTTCTCAGGCCTGCCATTTCTATGGCTGATGTTGCAGCTGCATCAACTTTTCGGTTGGAAAGTTTTTTTGTTTTTTTTAAAGATTTATTTATTTACCGACATTGAGTACAAGAACATAGAGCATTCTATTCAAAACTTAATGTCATTATACAAAAGAAACTAAGACATTCATCATATCCAAATAAATAACAGAATACATGTCTTTTGCTAATGAAACTATTAGATGTGCTCAATGAAGGCATTTTATATATGTATTATGCATCATTACAGACAATACTGAAAAAAAGGAGAAAAGAAAGATTGTTTCTCTTACAATCATGACCTATAAATTAATTACCTAAACCTTTTGCTCTTTATCAAAATATAGAGTGCAATGCGCGGGGTGGAGCATGGGGGGGAGGGGAAGGGGGAAAGAAGAAAGAAAAGAAAAAAAAGGGGGAGAGGGGAGTTAAGTGTTACCATCTATCTAATATCACTATTTCAGAATATCTAAAAGGATAAATTAACTGATTTATTTCTTCTGGTGGGAAGATCTTGATGAATGTGGACCACTTTCGAAAAAAAAAGTGTTATATCCCTTTCAGATGTTAAGGTTGTGTCCATCTGTTTAATAATGCACTGTTTTTTCATATAATTTTTAATCTCTGGAATACTGGGTGTCATAGAGCCTCGCCAGTTCTTGAGAATTAAATTTCTTGTTGCCAGAATTGTTACATTTCTAGCCATCATGTGTTCAGGGGCCAAGGAAGATTCCTTAAGGAAGATAACCTCTGCCAGAGAGATAGAGAGAGAATGTATCTTCAGTACTTTTTTAAGCCAAAACTCTACTTTCCGCCATAATTGTCTTATCTTGGGACATGCCCACATCATGTGGATTATGTCAGCTGCTGGATATGCACATTTCGGGCAAGTATTACATTTATAATTGTGCCATTTGAATCCTTTCAATGGGGTATAGTAAGATCTGTATAATAGTTTGATATGTGATTCTCTCCAGCTTACAGATAGAGTCGTTTGGGCTATAGCAGTTATGGACTATTCTACCTGTTCTATCTCCATGTTTAATCCTGGGGATAGGCAATTCCAACTCTGTGTTATCTGACTTAAGTTCAAGTTTCCCTGATAGCTAATTGCCAGCTCATACCAGAGTGAAATAGAAGTTAAATCATTTTTGGCTAGAATGGGCCAGCTGTCTAAATTTCCCCATGACCATGACCACCCAAATTTTTCAGTAAGAAAAAAAAGATAATGCCTGGCCTGTAGATAGGCAAAAAAGTATTTGTTACTTAATTGGAATTCTTGTTTTAACTTATCAAAAGCTTTTACTGATAAGGTATCTTGCTCTATAAATTGAGACATGAAAATTAACCCCTTACCTTGCCAGGTCTGAAATATCCAGGATTTTGTTCCTTGTTGAAATTCTGGATTACCACATAGGCATTGAAATTTTGGAATAGAGAGATCGATACCCACTTTTTGTCCATATTTCTTCCAGGCCTTTATTATCGTATAAATCGATTTGAAACATTTCACCTTTTTTGGGACTAATTGAACTGGGCAGTGAATTAGAGCCATAGGATTGTAAGGGTATATAATATTTTTTTCAAGCTTATTATATGTAAAATAATCTTTATTTACAATCCAGTCTATCGCAATACGTGAGAGAAATTCTAAGCTATATTTACTAAGATCAGGAAGAGCCAGTCCCCCAAATTTTTTGGGTAGATATAGCTTATTTAAAGAAATATGGGGTCTTTTACATTTCCATATAAAATACCTTAAACCCTTATTCAATTTTTTCCAATCTTTAACTTTGAATATGACCGGTATATTTTGTAACGGAAAAATAATTTTTGGAAGTAGAACCATTTTAAATAGGGCAATGCGTCCTGACAAGGACAATGGAAGATTTTGCCAACTATTCATATATTCTATTATCTTTGATAATATAGGAGAAATATTAAGACCATACCACTCTTCTGGGTTAGCTGATACATTAATTCCAAGATATCTAAAATGAGACACTACCTCCTTAAAAGGTGTCGTATGGGGGGAAGCCTCGTTTTTCCTAATCCACATTATTTCCGATTTGGAATTATTTACCATATAACCAGTAAAGGTTCCAAAAGAGTTAATAATCGATAATAGTTTTGGAATGTTCTTTTCTGTATCTGAGATATAGATCAACACATCGTCAGCATATAAAGCAATGTTTTGCTCTGCTGAACCAACCTTTATTCCCTCAAGAGATTGCCTAATTTTAAGAGCTAGCGATTCAATCGCTAAGTCAAATAAAAGAGGTGATAATGGGCATCCTTGTCTTGTACCTCTCTGAAGATTAATTAGATTAGATTCTAAGTTGTTAAGAATCAGTTTAGTGGATGAGTTATTACATATATTATCAATAAAAGAGATAAAGTTATCTTTAAAGCCAAAGTTAGATAATGAAGTTAAAATATGTTGATGATGTACCGAATCGAACGCTTTTTCTGCATCAAGCGCAATAATTGCTAGGTCAGATTTCTCCTGTTCTATGATCTCTTGTGAATTATAAAAATATTCAAGGATTAAAAACAATTCTCTAATTTTGGCCGTTAAATTACGCTTAGGTAAGAATCCTGTCTGATCTTTGTCAATTAATACCCCTATCTCGCGTTGAAGCCTTTTAGCTAGAATTGATGTTAACAACTTATAATCAGTGTTCAATAACGCGATGGGGCGATAAGACTCCTTTTTCAGAGAGTCTTTTCCCGGTTTTAAAATTAATACTGTATTAGATACAGCAAAGTTCTGGGGAATAGACTTATTTTCTATATAATAATGGTTAAAAAGATTTCTCAAATGAGGAATTAAGACATGTGACAGCATTTTATAGAACTCACTAGGCAGAAAGTCAGGTCCCGGTGCTTTATCCATTTTCAAATTTTTAATGGCATTGGCAATCTCTTGGTCAGAGATAGGGGCATTTATTTTAGCTATCGCTTCATCATTCAGACGTGGGTATTCGAGCCCTCTCCAGAATAGTTCTGCGGTCTTCAGATCCGATTCCCTAGAGGAATATATATCCCTATAATAAACAGAAAAAGCCTCAAGGATTTCATTTGGATCTTTAAGTGTAATATTTTACTCAAAAAGCGAATCAATAGCAGAGCTCCCCTGTGTATTTTTAACTAGTTTAGCTAGCAGTCTACCTGCTTATCCCCATGTCGGTAGAACTTAGCTCTATATTTAAAATCAGCTTGAACCGAGGTGTGCATTAAAAAAGTATCTCTACCTCCTCCAATTTGCAGACGTGGGTTGTACTAAATATTTATTATAAGAATTAGTGAGTGACCTCAGTATTTCGTTTTCCCTGTGTGTGGTTTTTCGTTTGAGATTAACCATATAGGCAATGATGTCCCCTCTAATTACTGCTTTGCCTGCCTCCCATAGTAGGTTGGAAAGTTTAGCGCAACAGGAAACATCCTGATTTGTCTAGCATTGTTCACTTGCTTCAACATGCTAATCATTTTATCTGTGATGCTATTTTTGATATCATCAAAATTGATTTTAAATCTATGTCTTTAGCTATTTTAGCTAGAAGAGCTTTGTGGCTCAAATATTGGAATGCTGACATGGTATCCAAGTCTAGATTACTATCTCTTTCCTTCCAAGGTAACAATTTATTTGGTTCTCGGTTGGATTCAATTATTTCAACTGTTACTGGGGGGAAGGGAGTTTTTTTACCTCAGGATAAAAGATCTAAGGGTAAATCTAAAGCTTCTAATCGTTTTCAACAGAATAAGGAACAGAAAGCCAATCCTTCCCCCAAAGAATCTGGTTCCAATTGGAAACCCTCTTCAAGTTGGAATAAATCCAAGCCTTTTAAGAAACCAAAGCCAGCCCCCAAGTCTGCATGAAGGTGATGCCCTCATTCCAGCTCAGCTGGTGGGGGGCAGATTAAAATTTTTCCAAAACATTTGGGCAGATTCTGTCCAAAATCAATGGATTCAGAGCATTGTCTCTCAAGGGTATCGAATAGGATTCAGAGTAAGACCTCCTGTGAGAAGATTTTTTCTCTCTCGCATTCCAGGAAATCCAATGAAGGCTCAAGCTTTTCTGAAGATCTAGAGCTTTCAGGGGTAATTATACCAGTTATACCAGTTCCGTTTCAGGAACAGGGTGGGGGTTTTTATTCAAATCTATTCATTGTCCCAAAGAAAGAAAATGTATTCAGGCCAGTTCTGGATCTGAAAAATTTTGAACCGTTTTGTAAGAGTGCCAACTTTCAAAATGGTGACTATAAGGACTATTCTGCCTTTTGTTCAGCAAGGTCATTATATGTCCACGATAGACTTACAGCATGCATATCTTCATATTCCGATTCATCCAGACCACTATCGGTTTCTGAGATTCTCTTTTCTAGACAAGCATTACCAATTTGTCGCTCTTCCATTTGGCCTAGCGACAGCTCCAAGATTTTTTTCAAAAGTTCTCGGTGCCCTACTCTCTGTAATCAGAGAACAGGGTATTGCTGTGTTTCCTTATTTGGACGATATCTTGGTACTTGCTCAGACTTTACATTTTGCCGAATATCACACGAATCAACTAGTGTTGTTTCTTCAAAGACATAGTTGGAGGATCAATTTACCAAAAAGTTCCTTGATTTCTCAGACAAGGGTTACCTTTTTAGGTTTCCTGATAGATTCAGTGTCCATGACTCTGTCTCTTACAGAAAAGAGACAAATGAAATTGGTTTCAGTCTGTCAGAACCTTCAGTCTCAATCATTCCCCTCAGTGCTATGTGCATGGAGTTTTTACGTTGCTTTGCTCGTTTTCATATGAGACCTCTCCAACTTTGTATGGTGAATCAATGGTGCAGGGATTATACAAATATATAACAATTAATATCCTTAAATCCCAATGTTCAACTTTCTCTGACTTGGTGGTTAAATCACCACCGTATAATTCAAGGGGCCTCTTTTGTTCGTCCAACCTGGACTGTAATCACAACAGATGCAAGTCTTTCAGGTTGGGGAGCTGTCTGGGGATCTCTGAAAGCACAAGGGGTTTGGAAATCTCAAGAGGCGAGGTTACCAATCAATATTTTAGAACTCTGTGATATTTTCAGGGCTCTTCAGGTGTGGCCTCTGTTAAAGAGAAAACCATTCATTTGTTTTCAGACAGACAATATCACAACTGTGGCATATGTCAATCATCAGGGTGGGACTCGCAGTCCCCTAGCTATAAAAGAAGTATCTCGGATACTTTCTTGGGCAGAATCCAGCATTTGTCTAATTTCTGCGGTACATATCCCAGGTGTAGTCAATTGGGAAGCGGATTATCTCAGCCGTCAGACACATCCGGGGGAGTGGTCTCTCCATCCAGAGGTGTTTTTTTTTCCAGAATGTTCAGAAGTGGGGTCTCCCAGAAAAGATCTGATGGCTTCCCATCTAAACAAGAAAATTCCCAGGTACCTGTCCAGGTCCAGGGATCCTCAGGCGGAGTCTGTTGATGCGTTAGCAGTTCCTTGGTTTTACCAACCTGCTTATATCTTCCTGCCTCTATTTCTTCTTCCAAGAGTGATCTTCAAGATCATCATGGAACATTTGTTTGTGTTTCTGGTAGCACCAGCATGGCCTCACAGGTTCTGGTATGCGGACCTTGTCCAGATGTCCAGTTGTCAACCTTGGCCACTTCCTTTAAGAACAGAACTTCTGTCTCAAGGACCATTTTTCCATCAGGATCTCAAATCATTGAATTTGAAGTTATGGAAATTGAACTCTTAGTGCTTAGTCATAGAGGCTTCAGTGATTGATACTATGTTACAGGCTCGTAAATCTGTTTCTAGGAAGATTTATTATCGAGTTTGGAAGACTTATATTTCATGGTGTTCTTCTCATTTTACAGTTTCTTCCGGATAGTTTGGATAAAGGTTTGTCTGCAAGTTCCTTGAAGGGACAAATCTCTGCTCTTTTTGTTTTATTTCACAGAAAGATTGCTAAACTTCCTGATATTCACTGTTTTGTTCAGGCTTTGGTCCGTATCAAGCCTATCATTAAATCGATCTCTCCTCCTTGGAGTCTTAATTTGGTTTTGAAAGCTTTACAGCTCCTCCTTTTGAACCTATGCATTCCTTGGATATTTAACTACTTTCTTGGAAAGTGTTGTTCCTTTTGGCTATCTCTTCTGCTAGAAGAGTTTCTGAATTATCTGCTCTTTCTTGTGAGTCAACTTTTCTGATTTTTTTCATCAAGATAAGGCAGTTTTGCGGACTTCATTTACATTTTTACCTAAAGTTGTAAATTCTAACAACATTATTAGGTAAATTGTTGTCCCCTCTTTGTGTCCTAATCCTGAGAATTCTTTGGAGAGATCCTTACATTCTCTGGATGCTTTGAAATATTATGTTGAAGCTACTAAAGATTTCAGGAAGACTTCTAGTCTATTTGTTGTCTTTTCTGGTTCTAGGAAAGGTCAGAAAGATTCTGCCATTTCCTTGGCATCTTGGTTAAAGCTTTTGATTCATAAGGCTTATTTGGAGTCGGGTCAGGCCCCGCCTCAGAGAATCACAGCTCTTTCTACTAGATCAGTCTCCACTTCGTGGGCTTTTAAGAATGAAGCTTAAGTTGATCAGATTTGCAAAGCAGCGACTTGGTCTTCTTTGCATACATTTACTAAATTCTGCCGTTTTTATGTATTTGCTTCTTCGGAAGCAGTTTTTGGTAGAAAAGTTCTTCAGGCAGCTGTTTCAGTTTGTTTCCTCTGCTTATGTTTTAAGTTTTTTCTTTGCAATTATGAGAAAAACTTATTTTTTTGATTGTGGATTTCATTTTTTCAGCGGAAAATGGCTGTTTTTATTTTATCCCTCCTTCTCTAGTGACTCTTCTGTAGAGTTCCACATCTTGGGCATTACTATCCCATACGTCACTAGCTCATGGACTCTTGCCAGTTACATGAAAGAAAACCATGAGACCCACCCTTTTTATGGTGGTTATGATTTTGTGTATAAAGCACAATTATTTCCAGTTCCTTTTTTGATGCTTTCTACTCCTTTTTCGATCACCCCACTACTTGGCTATTCGTTAAACTGAATTGTGGGTGTGGTGAGGGGTGTATTTATAGGCATTTTGAGGTTTGGGAAACTTTGCCCCTCCTGGTATGATTGTATATCTCATACGTCACTAGCTCATGGACTCTTGCCAATATGAAAGAAATTAATTTATCAGTTAAGTTCTTACATAAATTATATTTTTTAGTAACTTTTTTCTAATTTACTCCTATTATCAATATTATTCAATTTTTGTTCTTTTGGTATCTTTATTTGAAATAAAGTAATAAAAGCTTAGGAGCGGGCCCATTTTAAGTTCAGCACCTAGGTAGCGCTTGCTGATTGGTGGCTAAATGTAGAAACCAATCAGCAAGCGCTATCCAGGGTTCTGAACAAAAAATGGTTCTGCTCCTAAGCTTTCATTACTTCTTTTTCAAATAAAGATACCAAAAGAATGAAAAAAAATTGATAATAGGAGTAAATTAGAAAGTTGCTTAAAATTGCATGCTCTATCTAAATCATAAAAGAAAACATTTGGGTTTAGTTTCCCTTTAAATTATGGTGGAGATAAAAGCATGAATTTAATCTCATGCTTTTATCTCATCCATAATTTAGATACATTTTGATTTTGCGTTGAAATGAGCTTTACTTAGCAGCAATCAAAAACCTATCTTCTGCTGAAGAGTGCTAATAAGAACGAAACAGCTGTACAAAAGAGGTTTTGTATTTGCTGCATTTACCATATGAGGGAACGGCGGTGATGTTGCATATCTTACCCAGAATCCTCTGGTGCATTGATAACCGTGTATATGGAGTTTTTCTGGGTAAAAAGGCAAACAGGGATACTTGCTTAGATGTGTTAATTAAAAATACATACACATATTTACACACACACAAACACACACACACATATATATATATATATATATATATATATATATATGTGTGTGTGTGTATGTTTGTATGTATAAATATGTGTATTGTGTATGTATGTATGTATTCATGTCTATAAATATTGCATAGTCTAAAATTACCAGCATATATTTGTGCCCCCTTGCTGATTTTAACAGTTGACCTACCAAGTACATAGCAATTCTTTCAAATAGCACCTCTGTTATAGGTAATGGTACTAGAGGACTACGGTATGCCTTAAAAGGGGCTGTAGGCTGACACTCAGGGCAATATCAGCAGTAATCAGATATTGAAGCAAAAACCTCAGGCCAATAGAACCTTTGTAGGATGCTCTCTCTTGTTTTATCAGTACCTAAGTGCCCTCCCAGTATGTGGCTATGTGCAAGATTTAGCACTGTGTGTCTGAAAGGCTGTGTAACTAGCAGCCGTGCCGTTTCTTTTAACTCTGTAAATCAAATCATTTGCCACCTCAAAGTATATGAAAGCAAGGACCCAATCTGACTTCACAGGAGTGTCAATAGAAACCTGAATATTCCTTCTAGCTTTTGCCAGAGTGGGGTTTTCCCATTGTGCTTTTCTAAAGTTAACAAGACAGACATCTAGCTTAGGTATTCTACCGTCATCTCCATGTCTGCCACCTGGTTATCACTACTTTGTTCTTCACCTTCTCCTACTAAAGCAGGCACATGGTGTGAGTGAGAAGCTGCCTGTATATGGGAAGTGGAGTCTGTATGAATCATATGTGCTTAGTGTGAAGACTGTTAATGAGGAGCTTCATGTATATGGGAAGTGGAGGCTATATGAACTATACGTGCTTACTGTGAAGGCTGTGAGTGAGGAGCTGCATATATATAGGACGTGGAGGCTATATGAATTATACGTGCATAGTGTGAGGGCTGTGAGTGAGGAGCTATCTATATATAGGAAGTGGAGGCTGTATGCATCATATGTGCATAGTGTGAGGGCTGTGAGTGAGTGGCTGTTTATATATAGGAAGTGGAGGCTGTATGCATTATATGTACTTAGTGTGAAGGCTGTGAGTGAGGAGCTGCATGTATATAGGACGTGGAGGCTATATGAATTATACGTGCATAGTGTGAGGGCTGTGAGTGAGGAGCTATCTATATATAGGAAGTGGAGGCTGTATGCATTATATGTACTTAGTGTGAAGGCTGTGAGTGAGTAGCTGTCTATATATAGGAAGAGGAGGCTGTGTGTAACATATGTGCTTAGTGTAAAGGCTGTGAGTGAGGAGCTGCATGTATATAGGAAGTGGAGGCTGTATGCATTATATGTGCTGAGTTTGAGGGCTGTGAGTGAGGAGCCGAATGTATTTAGGAAGTGGAGGCTGTATGCATTATATGTGCTGAGCGTAAGGGCTGTGAGTGAGTAGCTGTCTATATATAGGAAGTGGAGGCTGTATGCATTATATGTGCTGAGCGTAAGGGCTGTGAGTGAGTAGCTGTCTATATATAGGAAGAGGAGGCTGTATGCATTATATGTACTTAGTGTGAAGGCTGTTAGTGAGTAGCTGTCTATATATAGGAAGTGGAGGCTGTATGCATTATATGTACTTAGTGTAAAGGCTGTGAGTGAGGAGCTGTCTATATATAGGAAGTGGAGGCTGTATGCATTATATGTACTTAGTGTGAAGGCTGTGAGTGAGGAGCTGTCTATATATAGGAAGTGGAGGCTGTATGCATTATATGTACTTAGTGTAAAGGCTGTGAGTGAGGAGCTGTCTATATATAGGAAGTGGAGGCTGTATGCATTATATGTACTTAGTGTAAAGGCTGTGAGTGAGGAGCTGTCTATATATAGGAAGTGGAGGCTGTATGCATTATATGTACTTAGTGTAAAGGCTGTGAGTGAGGAGCTGTCTATATATAGGAAGTGGAGGCTGTTTGCATCATATGTGCTTAGTGTTAGGTCTGTGAGTGAGGAGCTGCACGTATATAGGAAGTGGAGGTTGTATGCATCATATGTGCTGAGTGTGAGGGCTGTGAGTGAGTAGCTGTCTATATATAGGAAGTGGAGGCTGTATGCATCATATGTGCTGAGTGTGAGGGCTGTGAGTGAGTAGCTGTCTATATATAGGAAGAGGAGGCTGTGTGCATCATATGTGCTTAGTGTAAAGGCTGTGAGTGAGGAGCTGCACGTATATAGGAAGTGGAGGTTGTATGCATTATATATGCTGAGCGTAAGGGCTGTGAGTGAGTAGCTGTCTACATATAAGAAGTGGAGTCTGTATGCTTCATATTTGTTGAGTGTGAGGGCTGTGAGTGAGTAGCTGCATGTATATAGGAAGTGGAGGCTGTATGCATTATATGTGCATAGTGTGAGGGCTGTGAGTGAGGAGCTGTCTATATATAGGAAGTGGAGGCTGTATGCATCATATGTGCTTAGTGTGAAGGCTGTGAGTAAGGAGCTGTCTATATATAGGAAGTGGAGGCTGTATGCATCATATGTGCTGAGCGTGAGGGCTGTGAGTGAGTAGCTGTCTATATATAGGAAGTGGAGGCTGTGTGTATCATATGTGCTTAGTGTAAAGGCTGTGAGTGAGGAGCTGCATGTATATAGGAAGTGGAGGCTGTATGCATTATATGTGCTGAGTTTGAGGGCTGTGAGTGAGTAGCTGTCTATATATAGAAAGTGGAGGCTGTATGCATTATATGTGCATAGTGTGAGGGCTGTGGTTGTGAGTGAGTAGCTGTCTATATATAGGAAGTGGAGGCTGTATGCATTATATTTACTTAGTGTAAAGGCTGTGAGTGAGTAGCTGTCTATATATAGGAAGTGGAGGTTATATGCATCATATGTGCTTAGTGTGAGAGCTGTGAGTGAGTAGCTGTCTATATTTAGGAAGTGGAGGCTGTATGCATTATATGTACTTAGTGTAAAGGCTGTGAGTGAGGAGCTGCATGTATATAGGAAGTGGAGGCTGTATGCATCATATGTGCTTAGTGTAAAGGCTGTGAGTGAGTAGCTGTCTATATATAGGAAGTGGAGGCTGTGTGTATCATATGTGCTTAGTGTAAAGGCTGTGAGTGAGGAGCTGCATGTATATAGGAAGTGGAGGCTGTATGCATTATATGTGCTGAGCGTGAGGGCTGTGAGTGAGTAGCTGTCTATATATAGGAAGTGGAGGCTGTATGCATTATATGTGCTTAGTATGAGGGCTGTGAGTGAGTAGCTGTCTATATATAGGAAGTGGAGGCTGTATGCATTATATGTACTTAGTGTAAAGGCTGTGAGTGAGTAGCTGTCTATATATAGGAAGGGGAGGCTGTATGCATCATATGTGCTGAGCGTGAGGGCTGTGAGTGAGTAGCTGTCTATATATAGGAAGTGGAGGTTGTATGCATCATATGTGCTTAGTGTGAGGGCTGTGAGTGAGTAGCTGTCTATATATAGGAAGTGGAGGCTGTATGCATTATATGTACTTAGTGTAAAGGCTGTGAGTGAGTAGCTGTCTATATATAGGAAGGGGAGGCTGTATGCATCATATGTGCTTAGTGTGAAGACTGAGTGAGGAGCTGCATGTATATAGGAAGTGTAGGCTGTATGCATTATATGTGCATAGTGTGAGGGCTGTGAGTGAGGAGCTGTCTATATATAGGAAGTGGAGGCTGTATGCATTATATGTGCATAGTGTGAGGGCTGTGAGTGAGGAGCTGTCTATATATAGGAAGTGGAGGCTGTATGCATTATATGTGCATAGTGTGAGGGCTGTGAGTGAGTAGCTGTCTATATATAGGAAGTGGAGGCTGTATGCATTATATGTGCTTAGTATGAGGGCTGTGAGTGAGGAGCTGTCTATATATAGGAAGTGAAGGCTGTATGCATCATATGTGCTTAGTGTAAAGGCTGTGAGTGAGTAGCTGTCTATATATAGGAAGTGGAGGCTGTATGCATTATATGTGCTGAGCGTAAGGGCTGTGAGTGAGTAGCTGTCTATATATAGGAAGAGGAGGCTGTATGCATTATATGTACTTAGTGTGAAGGCTGTTAGTGAGTAGCTGTCTATATATAGGAAGTGGAGGCTGTATGCATTATATGTGCATAGTGTGAAGGCTGTGAGTGAGAAGCTGTCTATATATAGGAAGTGGAGGCTGTATGCATTATATGTGCTTAGTGTGAGGGCTGTGAGTGAGTAGCTGTCTATATATAGGACGTGGAGGCTGTATGCATCATATGTGCATAGTGTGAGGGCTGTGAGTGAGTGGCTGTCTATATATAGGAAGTGGAGGCTGTATGCATTATATGTACTTAGTGTGAAGGCTGTGAGTGAGTAGCTGTCTATATATAGGAAGAGGAGGCTGTGTGTATCATATGTGCTTAGTGTAAAGGCTGTGAGTGAGGAGCTGCATGTATATAGGAAGTGGAGGCTGTATGCATTATATGTGCTGAGTTTGAGGGCTGTGAGTGAGGAGCTGAACGTATTTTGGAAGTGGAGGCTGTATGCATTATATGTGCTGAGCGTAAGGGCTGTGAGTGAGTAGCTGTCTATATATAGGAAGTGGAGGCTGTATGCATCATATGTGCTTAGTGTGAGGGCTGTGAGTGAGTAGCTGTCTATATATAGGAAGTGGAGGCTGTATGCATCATATGTGCTTAGTGTAAAGGCTGTGAGTGAGGAGCTGCATGTATATAGGAAGTGGAGGCTGTATGCATTATATGTGCTGAGTTTGAGGGCTGTGAGTGAGGAGCTGAACGTATTTTGGAAGTGGAGGCTGTATGCATTATATGTGCTGAGCGTAAGGGCTGTGAGTGAGTAGCTGTCTATATATAGGAAGTGGAGGCTGTATGCATCATATGTGCTGAGCGTGAGGGCTGTGAGTGAGTAGCTGTCTATATATAGGAAGTGGAGGCTGTATGCATCATATGTGCTTAGTGTGAGGGCTGTGAGTGAGTAGCTGTCTATATATAGGAAGAGGAGGCTGTATGCATTATATGTACTTAGTGTGAGGGCTGTGAGTAGCTGTCTATATATAGGAAGTAGAGGCTGTATGCATTATATGTACTTAGTGTAAAGGCTGTGAGTGAGTAGCTGTCTATATATAGGAAGTGGAGGCTGTATGCATTATATGTGCATAGTGTGAGGGCTGTGACTGTGAGTGAGTAGCTGTCTATATATAGGAATTGGAGGCTGTATGCATTATATGTACTTAGTGTGAAGGCTGTGAGTGAGGAGCTGTCTATATATAGGAAGTGGAGGCTGTATGCATTATATGTACTTAGTGTGAAGGCTGTGAGTGAGTAGCTGTCTATATATAGGAAGTGGAGGCTGTATGCATCATATGTGCTTAGTGTGAAGGCTGTGAGTGAGGAGCTGTCTATATATAGGAAGTGGAGGCTGTATGCATTATATGTACTTAGTGTGAAGGCTGTGAGTGAGGAGCTGTCTCTATATAGGAAGTGGAGGCTGTATGCATCATATGTGCTTAGTGTGAGGGCTGTGAGTGAGGAGCTGTCTATATATAGGAAGTGGAGGCTGTATGCATCATATGTACTTAGTGTGAGGGCTGTGAGTGAGGAGCTGTCTATATATAGGAAGTGGAGGTTGTATGCATCATATGTGCTTAGTGTGAAGGCTGTGAGTGAGGAGCTGTCTATATATAGGAAGTGGAGGCTGTATGCATTATATGTGCATAGTGTGAGGGCTGTGGCTGTGAGTGAGTAGCTGTCTATATATAGGAAGTGGAGGCTGTATGCATCATATGTGCTTAGTGTGAGGGCTGTGATTGAGTAGCTGTCTATATATAGGAAGTGGAGGCTGTGTGCATCATATTTGCTTAGTGTTAGGGCTGTGAGTGAGGAGCTGCACGTATATAGGAAGAGGAGGCTATATTAATTATACGTGCTTAGTGTGAAGGCTGTGAGTGAGGAGCTGCATGTATATAGGAAGTGGAGGCTATATGCATCATATGTGCTGAGTGTGAGGGCTGTGAGTGAGGAGCTGTCTATATATAGGAAGTGGAGGCTGTGTGCATCATATGTGCTTAGTGTAAAGGCTGTGAGTGAGGAGCTGCACGTATATAGGAAGTGGAGGTTGTATGCATTATATGTGCTGAGCGTAAGGGCTGTGAGTGAGGAGCTGAATGTATTTAGGAAGTGGAGGCTGTATGCATTATATATGCTGAGCGTAAGGGCTGTGAGTGAGTAGCTGTCTACATATAAGAAGTGGAGTCTGTATGCATCATATTTGTTGAGTGTGAGGGCTGTGAGTGAGTAGCTGCATGTATATAGGAAGTGGAGGCTGTATGCATCATATGTGCTTAGTGTGAAGGCTGTGAGTAAGGAGCTGTCTATATATAGGAAGTGGAGGCTGTATGCATCATATGTGCTGAGCGTGAGGGCTGTGAGTGAGTAGCTGTCTATATATAGGAAGTGGAGGCTGTGTGTATCATATGTGCTTAGTGTGAAGGCTGTGAGTGAGGAGCTGCATGTATATAGGAAGTGGAGGCTGCATGCATTATATGTGCTGAGTTTGAGGGCTGTGAGTGAGGAGCTGAACGTATTTAGGAAGTGGAGGCTGTATGCATTATATGTGCTGAGCGTAAGGGCTGTGAGTGAGTAGCTGTCTATATATAGGAAGTGGAGGCTGTATGCATCATATGTGCTGAGCGTGAGGGCTGTGAGTGAGGAGCTGCATGTATATAGGAAGTGGAGGCTGTATGCATTATATTTACTTAGTGTAAAGGCTGTGAGTGAGTAGCTGTCTATATATAGGAAGTGGAGGCTGTATGCATCATATGTGCTGAGCGTGAGGGCTGTGAGTGAGTAGCTGTCTATATATAGGAAGTGGAGGTTATATGCATCATATGTGCTTAGTGTGAGAGCTGTGAGTGAGTAGCTGTCTATATTTAGGAAGTGGAGGCTGTATGCATTATATGTACTTAGTGTAAAGGCTGTGAGTGAGTAGCTGTCTATATATAGGAAGGGGAGGCTGTATGCATTATATGTGCTGAGCGTAAGGGCTGTGAGTGAGTACCTGTCTATATATAGGAAGTGGAGGCTGTATGCATCATATGTGCTGAGCGTGAGGGCTGTGAGTGAGTAGCTGTCTATATATAGGAAGTGGAGGCTGTATGCATCATATGTGCTTAGTGTGAGGGCTGTGAGTGAGTAACTGTCTATATATAGGAAGAGGAGGCTGTATGCATTATATGTACTTAGTGTAAAGGCTGTGAGTGAGTAGCTGTCTATATATAGGAAGGGGAGGCTGTATGCATTATATGTGCTTAGTGTGAGGGCTGTGAGTGAGTAGCTGTCTATATATAGGAAGTGGAGGCTGTATGCATTATATGTGCATAGTGTGAGGGCTGTGACTGTGAGTGAGTAGCTGTCTATATATAGGAATTGGAGGCTGTATGCATTATATGTACTTAGTGTGAAGGCTGTGAGTGAGTAGCTGTCTATATATAGGAAGTGGAGGCTGTATGCATTATATGTACTTAGTGTGAAGGCTGTGAGTGAGTAGCTGTCTATATATAGGAAGTGGAGGCTGTATGCATCATATGTGCTTAGTGTGAAGGCTGTGAGTGAGGAGCTGTCTATATATAGGAAGTGGAGGCTGTATGCATTATATGTACTTAGTGTGAAGGCTGTGAGTGAGGAGCTGTCTCTATATAGGAAGTGGAGGCTGTATGCATCATATGTGCTTAGTGTGAGGGCTGTGAGTGAGGAGCTGTCTATATATAGGAAGTGGAGGCTGTATGCATCATATGTACTTAGTGTGAGGGCTGTGAGTGAGGAGCTGTCTATATATAGGAAGGGGAGGCTGTATGCATTATATGTGCTGAGCGTAAGGGCTGTGAGTGAGTAGCTGTCTATATATAGGAAGTGGAGGCTGTATGCATCATATGTGCTGAGCGTGAGGGCTGTGAGTGAGTAGCTGTCTATATATAGGAAGTGGAGGCTGTATGCATCATATGTGCTTAGTGTGAGGGCTGTGAGTGAGTAGCTGTCTATATATAGGAAGAGGAGGCTGTATGCATTATATGTACTTAGTGTAAAGGCTGTGAGTGAGTAGCTGTCTATATATAGGAAGGGGAGGCTGTATGCATTATATGTGCTTAGTGTGAGGGCTGTGAGTGAGTAGCTGTCTATATATAGGAAGTGGAGGCTGTATGCATTATATGTGCATAGTGTGAGGGCTGTGACTGTGAGTGAGTAGCTGTCTATATATAGGAAGTGGAGGCTGTATGCATTATATGTACTTAGTGTGAAGGCTGTGAGTGAGTAGCTGTCTATATATAGGAAGTGGAGGCTGTATGCATTATATGTACTTAGTGTGAAGGCTGTGAGTGAGTAGCTTTCTATATATAGGAAGTGGAGGCTGTATGCATCATATGTGCTTAGTGTGAAAGCTGTGAGTGAGGAGCTGTCTATATATAGGAAGTGGAGGCTGTATGCATTATATGTACTTAGTGTGAAGGCTGTGAGTGAGGAGCTGTCTCTATATAGGAAGTGGAGGCTGTATGCATCATATGTGCTTAGTGTGAGGGCTGTGAGTGAGGAGCTGTCTATATATAGGAAGTGGAGGCTGTATGCATCATATGTACTTAGTGTGAGGGCTGTGAGTGAGGAGCTGTCTATATATAGGAAGTGGAGGTTGTATGCATCATATGTGCTTAGTGTGAGGGCTGTGATTGAGTAGCTGTCTATATATAGGAAGTGGAGGCTGTATGCATTATATGTGCATAGTGTGAGGGCTGTGGCTGTGAGTGAGTAGCTGTCTATATATAGGAAGTGGAGGCTGTATGCATCATATGTGCTGAGTGTGAGGGCTGTGAGTGAGTAGCTGTCTATATATAGGAAGAGGAGGCTGTGTGCATCATATGTGCTTAGTGTAAAGGCTGTGAGTGAGGAGCTGCACGTATATAGGAAGTGGAGGTTGTATGCATTATATATGCTGAGCGTAAGGGCTGTGAGTGAGTAGCTGTCTACATATAAGAAGTGGAGTCTGTATGCTTCATATTTGTTGAGTGTGAGGGCTGTGAGTGAGTAGCTGCATGTATATAGGAAGTGGAGGCTGTATGCATTATATGTGCATAGTGTGAGGGCTGTGAGTGAGGAGCTGTCTATATATAGGAAGTGGAGGCTGTATGCATCATATGTGCTTAGTGTGAAGGCTGTGAGTAAGGAGCTGTCTATATATAGGAAGTGGAGGCTGTATGCATCATATGTGCTGAGCGTGAGGGCTGTGAGTGAGTAGCTGTCTATATATAGGAAGTGGAGGCTGTGTGTATCATATGTGCTTAGTGTAAAGGCTGTGAGTGAGGAGCTGCATGTATATAGGAAGTGGAGGCTGTATGCATTATATGTGCTGAGTTTGAGGGCTGTGAGTGAGTAGCTGTCTATATATAGAAAGTGGAGGCTGTATGCATTATATGTGCATAGTGTGAGGGCTGTGGTTGTGAGTGAGTAGCTGTCTATATATAGGAAGTGGAGGCTGTATGCATTATATTTACTTAGTGTAAAGGCTGTGAGTGAGTAGCTGTCTATATATAGGAAGTGGAGGTTATATGCATCATATGTGCTTAGTGTGAGAGCTGTGAGTGAGTAGCTGTCTATATTTAGGAAGTGGAGGCTGTATGCATTATATGTACTTAGTGTAAAGGCTGTGAGTGAGGAGCTGCATGTATATAGGAAGTGGAGGCTGTATGCATCATATGTGCTTAGTGTAAAGGCTGTGAGTGAGTAGCTGTCTATATATAGGAAGTGGAGGCTGTATGCATTATATGTGCTTAGTATGAGGGCTGTGAGTGAGTAGCTGTCTATATATAGGAAGTGGAGGCTGTATGCATTATATGTACTTAGTGTAAAGGCTGTGAGTGAGTAGCTGTCTATATATAGGAAGGGGAGGCTGTATGCATCATATGTGCTGAGCGTGAGGGCTGTGAGTGAGTAGCTGTCTATATATAGGAAGTGGAGGTTGTATGCATCATATGTGTTTAGTGTGAGGGCTGTGAGTGAGTAGCTGTCTATATATAGGAAGTGGAGGCTGTATGCATTATATGTACTTAGTGTAAAGGCTGTGAGTGAGTAGCTGTCTATATATAGGAAGGGGAGGCTGTATGCATCATATGTGCTTAGTGTGAAGACTGAGTGAGGAGCTGCATGTATATAGGAAGTGTAGGCTGTATGCATTATATGTGCATAGTGTGAGGGCTGTGAGTGAGGAGCTGTCTATATATAGGAAGTGGAGGCTGTATGCATTATATGTGCATAGTGTGAGGGCTGTGAGTGAGGAGCTGTCTATATATAGGAAGTGGAGGCTGTATGCATTATATGTGCATAGTGTGAGGGCTGTGAGTGAGTAGCTGTCTATATATAGGAAGTGGAGGCTGTATGCATTATATGTGCTTAGTATGAGGGCTGTGAGTGAGGAGCTGTCTATATATAGGAAGTGAAGGCTGTATGCATCATATGTGCTTAGTGTAAAGGCTGTGAGTGAGTAGCTGTCTATATATAGGAAGTGGAGGCTGTATGCATTATATGTGCATAGTGTGAAGGCTGTGAGTGAGAAGCTGTCTATATATAGGAAGTGGAGGCTGTATGCATTATATGTGCTTAGTGTGAGGGCTGTGAGTGAGTAGCTGTCTATATATAGGACGTGGAGGCTGTATGCATCATATGTGCATAGTGTGAGGGCTGTGAGTGAGTGGCTGTCTATATATAGGAAGTGGAGGCTGTATGCATTATATGTACTTAGTGTGAAGGCTGTGAGTGAGTAGCTGTCTATATATAGGAAGAGGAGGCTGTGTGTATCATATGTGCTTAGTGTAAAGGCTGTGAGTGAGGAGCTGCATGTATATAGGAAGTGGAGGCTGTATGCATTATATGTGCTGAGTTTGAGGGCTGTGAGTGAGGAGCTGAACGTATTTTGGAAGTGGAGGCTGTATGCATTATATGTGCTGAGCGTAAGGGCTGTGAGTGAGTAGCTGTCTATATATAGGAAGTGGAGGCTGTATGCATCATATGTGCTTAGTGTGAGGGCTGTGAGTGAGTAGCTGTCTATATATAGGAAGTGGAGGCTGTATGCATCATATGTGCTTAGTGTAAAGGCTGTGAGTGAGGAGCTGCATGTATATAGGAAGTGGAGGCTGTATGCATTATATGTGCTGAGTTTGAGGGCTGTGAGTGAGGAGCTGAACGTATTTTGGAAGTGGAGGCTGTATGCATTATATGTGCTGAGCGTAAGGGCTGTGAGTGAGTAGCTGTCTATATATAGGAAGTGGAGGCTGTATGCATCATATGTGCTGAGCGTGAGGGCTGTGAGTGAGTAGCTGTCTATATATAGGAAGTGGAGGCTGTATGCATCATATGTGCTTAGTGTGAGGGCTGTGAGTGAGTAGCTGTCTATATATAGGAAGAGGAGGCTGTATGCATTATATGTACTTAGTGTGAGGGCTGTGAGTAGCTGTCTATATATAGGAAGTAGAGGCTGTATGCATTATATGTACTTAGTGTAAAGGCTGTGAGTGAGTAGCTGTCTATATATAGGAAGTGGAGGCTGTATGCATTATATGTGCATAGTGTGAGGGCTGTGACTGTGAGTGAGTAGCTGTCTATATATAGGAATTGGAGGCTGTATGCATTATATGTACTTAGTGTGAAGGCTGTGAGTGAGGAGCTGTCTATATATAGGAAGTGGAGGCTGTATGCATTATATGTACTTAGTGTGAAGGCTGTGAGTGAGTAGCTGTCTATATATAGGAAGTGGAGGCTGTATGCATCATATGTGCTTAGTGTGAAGGCTGTGAGTGAGGAGCTGTCTATATATAGGAAGTGGAGGCTGTATGCATTATATGTACTTAGTGTGAAGGCTGTGAGTGAGGAGCTGTCTCTATATAGGAAGTGGAGGCTGTATGCATCATATGTGCTTAGTGTGAGGGCTGTGAGTGAGGAGCTGTCTATATATAGGAAGTGGAGGCTGTATGCATCATATGTACTTAGTGTGAGGGCTGTGAGTGAGGAGCTGTCTATATATAGGAAGTGGAGGTTGTATGCATCATATGTGCTTAGTGTGAAGGCTGTGAGTGAGGAGCTGTCTATATATAGGAAGTGGAGGCTGTATGCATTATATGTGCATAGTGTGAGGGCTGTGGCTGTGAGTGAGTAGCTGTCTATATATAGGAAGTGGAGGCTGTATGCATCATATGTGCTTAGTGTGAGGGCTGTGATTGAGTAGCTGTCTATATATAGGAAGTGGAGGCTGTGTGCATCATATTTGCTTAGTGTTAGGGCTGTGAGTGAGGAGCTGCACGTATATAGGAAGAGGAGGCTATATTAATTATACGTGCTTAGTGTGAAGGCTGTGAGTGAGGAGCTGCATGTATATAGGAAGTGGAGGCTATATGCATCATATGTGCTGAGTGTGAGGGCTGTGAGTGAGGAGCTGTCTATATATAGGAAGAGGAGGCTGTGTGCATCATATGTGCTTAGTGTAAAGGCTGTGAGTGAGGAGCTGCACGTATATAGGAAGTGGAGGTTGTATGCATTATATGTGCTGAGCGTAAGGGCTGTGAGTGAGGAGCTGAATGTATTTAGGAAGTGGAGGCTGTATGCATTATATATGCTGAGCGTAAGGGCTGTGAGTGAGTAGCTGTCTACATATAAGAAGTGGAGTCTGTATGCATCATATTTGTTGAGTGTGAGGGCTGTGAGTGAGTAGCTGCATGTATATAGGAAGTGGAGGCTGTATGCATCATATGTGCTTAGTGTGAAGGCTGTGAGTAAGGAGCTGTCTATATATAGGAAGTGGAGGCTGTATGCATCATATGTGCTGAGCGTGAGGGCTGTGAGTGAGTAGCTGTCTATATATAGGAAGTGGAGGCTGTGTGTATCATATGTGCTTAGTGTGAAGGCTGTGAGTGAGGAGCTGCATGTATATAGGAAGTGGAGGCTGCATGCATTATATGTGCTGAGTTTGAGGGCTGTGAGTGAGGAGCTGAACGTATTTAGGAAGTGGAGGCTGTATGCATTATATGTGCTGAGCGTAAGGGCTGTGAGTGAGTAGCTGTCTATATATAGGAAGTGGAGGCTGTATGCATCATATGTGCTGAGCGTGAGGGCTGTGAGTGAGGAGCTGCATGTATATAGGAAGTGGAGGCTGTATGCATTATATTTACTTAGTGTAAAGGCTGTGAGTGAGTAGCTGTCTATATATAGGAAGTGGAGGCTGTATGCATCATATGTGCTGAGCGTGAGGGCTGTGAGTGAGTAGCTGTCTATATATAGGAAGTGGAGGTTATATGCATCATATGTGCTTAGTGTGAGAGCTGTGAGTGAGTAGCTGTCTATATTTAGGAAGTGGAGGCTGTATGCATTATATGTACTTAGTGTAAAGGCTGTGAGTGAGTAGCTGTCTATATATAGGAAGGGGAGGCTGTATGCATTATATGTGCTGAGCGTAAGGGCTGTGAGTGAGTACCTGTCTATATATAGGAAGTGGAGGCTGTATGCATCATATGTGCTGAGCGTGAGGGCTGTGAGTGAGTAGCTGTCTATATATAGGAAGTGGAGGCTGTATGCATCATATGTGCTTAGTGTGAGGGCTGTGAGTGAGTAACTGTCTATATATAGGAAGAGGAGGCTGTATGCATTATATGTACTTAGTGTAAAGGCTGTGAGTGAGTAGCTGTCTATATATAGGAAGGGGAGGCTGTATGCATTATATGTGCTTAGTGTGAGGGCTGTGAGTGAGTAGCTGTCTATATATAGGAAGTGGAGGCTGTATGCATTATATGTGCATAGTGTGAGGGCTGTGACTGTGAGTGACTAGCTGTCTATATATAGGAATTGGAGGCTGTATGCATTATATGTACTTAGTGTGAAGGCTGTGAGTGAGTAGCTGTCTATATATAGGAAGTGGAGGCTGTATGCATTATATGTACTTAGTGTGAAGGCTGTGAGTGAGTAGCTGTCTATATATAGGAAGTGGAGGCTGTATGCATCATATGTGCTTAGTGTGAAGGCTGTGAGTGAGGAGCTGTCTATATATAGGAAGTGGAGGCTGTATGCATTATATGTACTTAGTGTGAAGGCTGTGAGTGAGGAGCTGTCTCTATATAGGAAGTGGAGGCTGTATGCATCATATGTGCTTAGTGTGAGGGCTGTGAGTGAGGAGCTGTCTATATATAGGAAGTGGAGGCTGTATGCATCATATGTACTTAGTGTGAGGGCTGTGAGTGAGGAGCTGTCTATATATAGGAAGGGGAGGCTGTATGCATTATATGTGCTGAGCGTAAGGGCTGTGAGTGAGTAGCTGTCTATATATAGGAAGTGGAGGCTGTATGCATCATATGTGCTGAGCGTGAGGGCTGTGAGTGAGTAGCTGTCTATATATAGGAAGTGGAGGCTGTATGCATCATATGTGCTTAGTGTGAGGGCTGTGAGTGAGTAGCTGTCTATATATAGGAAGAGGAGGCTGTATGCATTATATGTACTTAGTGTAAAGGCTGTGAGTGAGTAGCTGTCTATATATAGGAAGGGGAGGCTGTATGCATTATATGTGCTTAGTGTGAGGGCTGTGAGTGAGTAGCTGTCTATATATAGGAAGTGGAGGCTGTATGCATTATATGTGCATAGTGTGAGGGCTGTGACTGTGAGTGAGTAGCTGTCTATATATAGGAATTGGAGGCTGTATGCATTATATGTACTTAGTGTGAAGGCTGTGAGTGAGTAGCTGTCTATATATAGGAAGTGGAGGCTGTATGCATTATATGTACTTAGTGTGAAGGCTGTGAGTGAGTAGCTTTCTATATATAGGAAGTGGAGGCTGTATGCATCATATGTGCTTAGTGTGAAAGCTGTGAGTGAGGAGCTGTCTATATATAGGAAGTGGAGGCTGTATGCATTATATGTACTTAGTGTGAAGGCTGTGAGTGAGGAGCTGTCTCTATATAGGAAGTGGAGGCTGTATGCATCATATGTGCTTAGTGTGAGGGCTGTGAGTGAGGAGCTGTCTATATATAGGAAGTGGAGGCTGTATGCATCATATGTACTTAGTGTGAGGGCTGTGAGTGAGGAGCTGTCTATATATAGGAAGTGGAGGTTGTATGCATCATATGTGCTTAGTGTGAGGGCTGTGATTGAGTAGCTGTCTATATATAGGAAGTGGAGGCTGTATGCATTATATGTGCATAGTGTGAGGGCTGTGGCTGTGAGTGAGTAGCTGTCTATATATAGGAAGTGGAGGCTGTATGCATCATATGTGCTTAGTGTGAGGGCTGTGATTGAGTAGCTGTCTATATATAGGAAGTGGAGGCTGTGTGCATCATATTTGCTTAGTGTTAGGGCTGTGAGTGAGGAGCTGCACGTATATAGGAAGAGGAGGCTATATTAATTATACGTGCTTAGTGTGAAGGCTGTGAGTGAGGAGCTGAACGTATTTAGGAAGTGGAGGCTGTATGCATTATATGTGCTGAGCGTAAGGGCTGTGACTGAGTAGCTGTCTATATATAGGAAGTGGAGGCTGTATGCATCATATTTGCTTAGTGTGAAGGCTGTGAGTGAGGAGCTGCATGTATATAGGAAGTGGAGGCTGTATGCATTATATTTACTTAGTGTAAAGGCTGTGAGTGAGTAGCTGTCTATATATAGGAAGTGGAGGCTGTATGCATCATATGTGCTGAGCGTGAGGGCTGTGAGTGAGTAGCTGTCTATATATAGGAAGTGGAGGTTATATGCATCATATGTGCTTAGTGTGAGAGCTGTGAGTGAGTAGCTGTCTATATTTAGGAAGTGGAGGCTGTATGCATTATATGTACTTAGTGTAAAGGCTGTGAGTGAGTAGCTGTCTATATATAGGAAGTGGAGGCTGTATGCATCATATGTGCATAGTGTGAGGGCTGTGAGTGAGTGGCTGTCTATATATAGGAAGTGGAGGCTGTATGCATTATATGTGCTTAGTGTGAGGGCTGTGAGTGAGCAGCTGTCTATATATAGGAAGTGGAGGCTGTATGCATTATATGTGCATAGTGTGAGGGCTGTGGTTGTGAGTGAGTAGCTGTCTATATATAGGAAGTGGAGGCTGTATGCATTATATGTACTTAGTGTGAAGGCTGTGAGTGAGTAGCTGTCTATATATAGGAAGAGGAGGCTGTGTGTATCATATGTGCTTAGTGTAAAGGCTGTGAGTGAGGAGCTGCATGTATATAGGAAGTGGAGGCTGTATGCATTATATGTGCTGAGTTTGAGGGCTGTGAGTGAGGAGCTGAACGTATTTAGGAAGTGGAGGCTGTATGCATTATATGTTCTGAGCGTAAGGGCTGTGAGTGAGTAGCTGTCTATATATAGGAAGTGGAGGCTGTATGCATCATATGTGCTGAGCGTGAGGGCTGTGAGTGAGTAGCTGTCTATATATAGGAAGTGGAGGCTGTATGTATCATATTTGCTTAGTGTGAAGGCTGTGAGTGAGGAGCTGCATGTATATAGGAAGTGGAGGCTGTATGCATCATATGTGCTTAGTGTGAGGGCTGTGAGTGAGTAGCTGTCTATATATAGGAAGTGGAGGCTGTATGCATTATATGTACTTAGTGTAAAGGCTGTGAGTGAGGAGCTGTCTATATATAGGAAGGGGAGGCTGTATGCATCATATGTGCTTAGTGTGAGGGCTGTGAGTGAGTAGCTGTCTATATATAGGAAGTGGATGCTGTATGCATCATATGTGCTTAGTTTGAAGACTGAGTGAGGAGCTGCATGTATATAGGAAGTGGAGGCTGTATGCATTATATGTGCATAGTGTGAGGGCTGTGAGTGAGGAGCTGTCTATATATAGGAAGTGGAGGCTGTATGCATTATATGTGCTTAGTGTGAGGGCTGTGAGTGAGTAGCTGTCTATATATAGGAAGTGGAGGCTGTATGCATTATATGTGCATAGTGTGAGGGCTGTGACTGTGAGTGAGTAGCTGTCTATACATAGGAATTGGAGGCTGTATGCATTATATGTACTTAGTGTGAAGTCTGTGAGTGAGGAGCTGTCTATATATAGGAAGTGGAGGCTGTATGCATTATATGTACTTAGTGTGAAGGCTGTGAGTGAGGAGCTGTCTCTATATAGGAAGTGGAGGCTGTATGCATCATATGTGCTTAGTGTGAGGGCTGTGAGTGAGGAGCTGTCTATATATAGGAAGTGGAGGCTGTATGCATTATATGTGCATAGTGTGAGGGCTGTGGCTGTGAGTGAGTAGCTGTCTATATATAGGAAGTGGAGGCTGTATGCATTATATGTGCTTAGTATGAGGGCTGTGAGTGAGGAGCTGTCTATATATAGGAAGTGAAGGCTGTATGCATCATGTGCTTAGTGTGAAGGCTGTGAGTGAGTAGCTGTCTATATATAGGAAGTGGAGGCTGTATGCATTATATGTGCATAGTGTGAGGGCTGTGGCTGTGAGTGAGTAGCTGTCTATATATAGGAAGTGGAGGCTGTATGCATTATATGTGCTTAGTATGAGGGCTGTGAGTGAGTAGCTGTCTATATTAAGGAAGTGGAGGCTGTATGCATTATATGTGCATAGTGTGAAGGCTGTGAATGAGTAGCTGTCTATATATAGGAAGGGGAAGCTGTATGCATCATATGTGCTTAGTGTGAGGGCTGTGATTGAGTAGCTGTCTATATATAGGAAGTGGAGGCTGTGTGCATCATATGTGCTGAGCGTGAGGGCTGTGAGTGAGTAGCTGTCTATATATAGGAAGTGGAGGCTGTATGCATTATATGTGCTTAGTGTGAGGGCTGTGAGTGAGTAGCTGTCTATATATAGGAAGTGGAGGCTGTATGCATCATATGTGCATAGTGTGAGGGCTGTGAGTGAGTGGCTGTCTATATATAGGAAGTGGAGGCTGTATGCATTATATGTGCTTAGTGTGAGGGCTGTGAGTGAGTAGCTGTCTATATATAGGAAGTGGAGGCTGTATGCTTTATATGTACTTAGTGTGAAGGCTGTGAGTGAGTAGCTGTCTATATATAGGAAGAGGAGGCTGTGTGTATCATATGTGCTTAGTGTAAAGGCTGTGAGTGAGGAGCTGCATGTATATAGGAAGTGGAGGCTGTATGCATTATATGTGCTGAGTTTGAGGGCTGTGAGTGAGGAGCTGAACGTATTTCGGAAGTGGAGGCTGTATGCATTATGTGTGCTGAGCATAAGGGCTGTGAGTGATTAGCTGTCTATATATAGGAAGTGGAGGTTGTATGCCTCATATGTGCTTAGTGTGAAGGCTGTGAGTGAGTAGCTGTCTATATATAGGAAGTGGAGGCTGTATGCATTATATGTGCATAGTGTGAGGGCTGTGGCTGTGAGTGAGTAGCTGTCTATATATAGGAAGTGGAGGCTGTATGCATTATATGTGCTTAGTATGAGGGCTGTGAGTGAGTAGCTGTCTATATATAGGAAGTGGAGGCTGTATGCATTATATGTGCATAGTGTGAAGGCTGTGAATGAGTAGCTGTCTATATATATATATATAGGAAGGGGAGGCTGTATGCATCATATGTGCTTAGTGTGAGGGCTGTGATTGAGTAGCTGTCTATATATAGGAAGTGGAGGCTGTGCGCATCATATGTGCTGAGCGTGAGGGCTGTGAGTGAGTAGCTGTCTATATATAGGAAGTGGAGGCTGTATGCATCATATGTGCATAGTGTGAGGGCTGTGAGTGAGTGGCTGTCTATATATAGGAAGTGGAGGCTGTATGCATTATATGTGCTTAGTGTGAGGGCTGTGAGTGAGTAGCTGTCTATATATTGGAAGTGGAGGCTGTATGCATCATATGTGCATAGTGTGAGGGCTGTGAGTGAGTGGCTGTCTATATATAGGAAGTGGAGGCTGTATGCATTATATGTGCTTAGTGTGAGGGCTGTGAGTGAGTAGCTGTCTATATATAGGAAGTGGAGGCTGTATGCATTATATGTGCATAGTGTGAGGGCTGTGACTGTGAGTGAGTAGCTGTCTATACATAGGAATTGGAGGCTGTATGCATTATATGTACTTAGTGTGAAGTCTGTGAGTGAGGAGCTGTCTATATATAGGAAGTGGAGGCTGTATGCATTATATGTACTTAGTGTGAAGGCTGTGAGTGAGGAGCTGTCTCTATATAGGAAGTGGAGGCTGTATGCATCATATGTGCTTAGTGTGAGGGCTGTGAGTGAGTAGCTGTCTATATATAGGAAGTGGAGGCTGTATGCATCATATGTGCATAGTGTGAGGGCTGTGAGTGAGTGGCTGTCTATATATAGGAAGTGGAGGCTGTATGCATTATATGTGCTTAGTGTGAGGGCTGTGAGTGAGTAGCTGTCTATATATAGGAAGTGGAGGCTGTATGCATTATATGTGCATAGTGTGAGGGCTGTGGTTGTGAGTGAGGAGCTGCATGTATATAGGAAGTGGAGGCTGTATGCATCATATGTGCTTAGTGTGAGGGCTGTGAGTGAGTAGCTGTCTATATATAGGAAGTGGATGCTGTATGCATCATATGTGCTTAGTTTGAAGACTGAGTGAGGAGCTGCATGCATATAGGAAGTGGAGGCTGTATGCATTATATGTGCATAGTGTGAGGGCTGTGAGTGAGTAGCTGTCTATATATAGGAAGTGGAGGCTGTATGCATTATATGTGCATAGTGTGAGGGCTGTGACTGTGAGTGAGTAGCTGTCTATACATAGGAATTGGAGGCTGTATGCATTATATGTACTTAGTGTGAAGTCTGTGAGTGAGGAGCTGTCTATATATAGGAAGTGGAGGCTGTATGCATTATATGTACTTAGTGTGAAGGCTGTGAGTGAGGAGCTGTCTCTATATAGGAAGTGGAGGCTGTATGCATCATATGTGCTTAGTGTGAGGGCTGTGAGTGAGGAGCTGTCTATATATAGGAAGTGGAGGCTGTATGCATTATATGTGCTTAGTATGAGGGCTGTGAGTGAGGAGCTGTCTATATATAGGAAGTGAAGGCTGTATGCATCATGTGCTTAGTGTGAAGGCTGTGAGTGAGTAGCTGTCTATATATAGGAAGTGGAGGCTGTATGCATTATATGTGCATAGTGTGAGGGCTGTGGCTGTGAGTGAGTAGCTGTCTATATATAGGAAGTGGAGGCTGTATGCATTATATGTGCTTAGTATGAGGGCTGTGAGTGAGTAGCTGTCTATATTAAGGAAGTGGAGGTTGTATGCATTATATGTGCATAGTGTGAAGGCTGTGAATGAGTAGCTGTCTATATATAGGAAGGGGAAGCTGTATGCATCATATGTGCTTAGTGTGAGGGCTGTGATTGAGTAGCTGTCTATATATAGGAAGTGGAGGCTGTGTGCATCATATGTGCTGAGCGTGAGGGCTGTGAGTGAGTAGCTGTCTATATATAGGAAGTGGAGGCTGTATGCATTATATGTGCTTAGTGTGAGGGCTGTGAGTGAGTAGCTGTCTATATATAGGAAGTGGAGGCTGTATGCATCATATGTGCATAGTGTGAGGGCTGTGAGTGAGTGGCTGTCTATATATAGGAAGTGGAGGCTGTATGCATTATATGTGCTTAGTGTGAGGGCTGTGAGTGAGTAGCTGTCTATATATAGGAAGTGGAGGCTGTATGCTTTATATGTACTTAGTGTGAAGGCTGTGAGTGAGTAGCTGTCTATATATAGGAAGAGGAGGCTGTGTGTATCATATGTGCTTAGTGTAAAGGCTGTGAGTGAGGAGCTGCATGTATATAGGAAGTGGAGGCTGTATGCATTATATGTGCTGAGTTTGAGGGCTGTGAGTGAGGAGCTGAACGTATTTCGGAAGTGGAGGCTGTATGCATTATGTGTGCTGAGCGTAAGGGCTGTGAGTGATTAGCTGTCTATATATAGGAAGTGGAGGTTGTATGCCTCATATGTGCTTAGTGTGAAGGCTGTGAGTGAGTAGCTGTCTATATATAGGAAGTGGAGGCTGTATGCATTATATGTGCATAGTGTGAGGGCTGTGGCTGTGAGTGAGTAGCTGTCTATATATAGGAAGTGGAGGCTGTATGCATTATATGTGCTTAGTATGAGGGCTGTGAGTGAGTAGCTGTCTATATATGGGAAGTGGAGGCTGTATGCATTATATGTGCATAGTGTGAAGGCTGTGAATGAGTAGCTGTCTATATATATATAGGAAGGGGAGGCTGTATGCATCATATGTGCTTAGTGTGAGGGCTGTGATTGAGTAGCTGTCTATATATAGGAAGTGGAGGCTGTGCGCATCATATGTGCTGAGCGTGAGGGCTGTGAGTGAGTAGCTGTCTATATATAGGAAGTGGAGGCTGTATGCATCATATGTGCATAGTGTGAGGGCTGTGAGTGAGTGGCTGTCTATATATAGGAAGTGGAGGCTGTATGCATTATATGTGCTTAGTGTGAGGGCTGTGAGTGAGTAGCTGTCTATATATAGGAAGTGGAGGCTGTATGCATCATATGTGCATAGTGTGAGGGCTGTGAGTGAGTGGCTGTCTATATATAGGAAGTGGAGGCTGTATGCATTATATGTGCTTAGTGTGAGGGCTGTGAGTGAGTAGCTGTCTATATATAGGAAGTGGAGGCTGTATGCATTATATGTGCATAGTGTGAGGGCTGTGGTTGTGAGTGAGTAGCTGTCTATATATAGGAAGTGGAGGCTGTATGCATTATATGTACTTAGTGTGAAGGCTGTGAGTGGGTAGCTGTCTATATATAGGAAGAGGAGGCTGTGTGTATCATATGTGCTTAGTGTAAAGGCTGTGAGTGAGGAGCTGCATGTATATAGGAAGTGGAGACTGTATGCATTATATGTGCTGAGTTTGAGGGCTGTGAGTGAGGAGCTGAACGTATTTAGGAAGTGGAGGCTGTATGCATTATATGTGCTGAGCGTAAGGGCTGTGAGTGAGTAGCTGTCTATATATAGGAAGTGGAGGCTGTATGTATCATATTTGCTTAGTGTGAAGGCTGTGACTGAGGAGCTGCATGTATATAGGAAGTGGAGGCTGTATGCATCATATGTGCTTAGTGTGAGGGCTGTGAGTGAGGAGCTGTCTATATATAGGAAGTGGAGGTTGTATGCATCATATGTGCTTAGTGTGAGGGCTGTGAGTAGCTGTCTATATATAGGAAGTGGAGGCTGTATGCATTATATGTGCATAGTGTGAAGGCTGTTAATGAGTAGCTGTCTATATATAGGAAGTGGAGGCTGTATGCATCATATGTGCATAGTGTGAGGGCTTTGAGTGAGTGGCTGTCTACATATAGGAAGTGGAGGCTGTATGCATTATATGTACTTAGTGTGAGGGCTGTGAGTGAGTAGCTGTCTATATATAGGAAGTGGAGGCTGTATGCATTTTATGTGCATAGTGTGAGGGCTGTGAGTGAGTGGCTGTCTATATATAGGAAGGGGACGCTGTATGCATTATATGTGCTTAGTGTGAGGGCTGTGAGTGAGTAGCTGTCTATATATAGGAAGTGGAGGCTGTATGCATTATATGTGCTGAGTTTGAGGGCTGTGAGTGAGGAGCTGAACGTATTTAGGAAGTGGAGGCTGTATGCATTATATGTGCTGAGCGTAAGGGCTGTGAGTGAGTAGCTGTCTATATATAGGAAGTGGAGGCTGTATGCATCATATGTGCTGAGCGTGAGGGCTGTGAGTGAGTAGCTGTCTATATATAGGAAGTGGAGGTTGTATGCATCATATGTGCTTAGTGTGAGGGCTGTGAGTAGCTGTCTATATATAGGAAGTGGAGGCTGTATGCATTATATGTGCTTAGTGTGAGGGCTGTGAGTGAGGAGCTGTCTATATATAGGAAGTGGAGGTTGTATGCATCATATGTGCTTAGTGTGAGGGCTGTGAGTAGCTGTCTATATATAGGAAGTGGAGGCTGTATGCATTATATGTGCATAGTGTGAAGGCTGTGAGTGAGTAGCTGTCTATATATAGGAAGTGGAGGCTGTATGCATTATATGTGCTTAGTGTGAGGGCTGTGAGTGAGTAGCTGTCTATATATAGGAAGTGGAGGCTGTATGCATTATATGTGCATAGTGTGAAGGCTGTGAGTGAGTAGCTGTCTATATATAGGAAGGGGAGGCTGTATGCATTATATGTGCTTAGTGTGAGGGCTGTGAGTGAGTAGCTGTCTATATATAGGAAGTGGAGGCTGTATGCATTATATGTGCATAGTGTGAAGGCTGTGAGTGAGTAGCTGTCTATATATAGGAAGGGGAGGCTGTATGCATTATTTGTGCATAGTGTGAGGGCTGTGAGTGAGTGGCTGTCTATATATAGGAATTGGAGGCTGTATGCATTATATGTACTTAGTGTGAAGGCTGTGAGTGAGTAGCTGTCTATATATAGGAATTGGAGGCTGTATGCATCATATGTGCTGAGCGTGAGGGCTGTGAGTGAGTAGCTGTCTATATATAGGAAGTGGAGGCTGTATGCATTATATGTACTTAGTGTGAAGGCTGTGAGTGAGGAGCTGTCTATATATAGGAAGTGGAGGCTGTATGCATTATATGTACTTAGTGTGAAGGCTGTGAGTGAGTAGCTGTCTATATATAGGAAGTGGAGGCTGTATGCATTATATGTACTTAGTGTGAAGGCTGTTAGTGAGTAGCTGTCTATGTATAGGAAGTGGAGGCTGTATGCATTATATGTAGTGTGAAGGCTGTTAGTGAGTTGCTGTCTATGTACAGGGAGTGCAGAATTATTAGGCAAATGAGTATTTTGACCACATCATCCTCTTTATGCATGTTGTCTTACTCCAAGCTGTATAGGCTCGAAAGCCTACTATCAATTAAGCATATTAGGTGATGTGCATCTCTGTAATGAGAAGGGGTGTGGTCTAATGACATCAACACCCTATATCAGGTGTGCATAATTATTAGGCAACTTCCTTTCCTTTGGCAAAATGGGTCAAAAGAAGGACTTGACAGGCTCAGAAAAGTCAAAAATAGTGAGATATCTTGCAGAGGGATGCAGCACTCTTAAAATTGCAAAGCTTCTGAAGCGTGATCATCGAACAATCAAGCGTTTCATTCAAAATAGTCAACAGGGTCGCAAGAAGCGTGTGAAAAAACCAAGGCGCAAAATAACTGCCCATGAACTGAGAAAAGTCAAGCGTGCAGCTGCCAAGATGCCACTTGCCACCAGTTTGGCCATATTTCAGACCTGCAACATCACTGGAGTGCCCAAAAGCACAAGGTGTGCAATACTCAGAGACATGGCCAAGGTAAGAAAGGCTGAAAGACGACCACCACTGAACAAGACACACAAGCTGAAACGTCAAGACTGGGCCAAGAAATATCTCAAGACTGATTTTTCTAAGGTTTTATGGACTGATGAAATGAGAGTGAGTCTTGATGGGCCAGATGGATGGGCCCGTGGCTGGATTGGTAAAGGGCAGAGAGCTCCAGTCCGACTCAGACGCCAGCAAGGTGGAGGTGGAGTACTGGTTTGGGCTGGTATCATCAAAGATGAGCTTGTGGGGCCTTTTCGGGTTGAGGATGGAGTCAAGCTCAACTCCCAGTCCTACTACCAGTTTCTGGAAGACACCTTCTTGAAGCAGTGGTACAGGAAGAAGTCTGCATCCTTCAAGAAAAACATGATTTTCATGCAGGACAATGCTCCATCACACGCGTCCTAGTACTCCACAGCGTGGCTGGCAAGAAAGGGTATAAAAGAAGAAAATCTAATGACATGGCCTCCTTGTTCACCTGATCTGAACCCCATTGAGAACCTGTGGTCCATCATCAAATGGGAGATTTACAAGGAGGGAAAACAGTACACCTCTCTGAACAGTGTCTGGGAGGCTGTGGTTGCTGCTGCACGCAATGTTGATGGTGAACAGATCAAAACACTGACAGAATCCATGGATGGCAGGCTTTTGAGTGTCCTTGCAAAGAAAGGTGGCTATATTGGTCACTGATTTGTTTTTGTTTTGTTTTTGAATGTCAGAAATGTATATTTGTGAATGTTGAGATGTTATATTGGTTTCACTGGTAAAAATAAATATCCCCCTAAAATAGCTAAAACTAAAAACAAACTAAAAACTACTTCCAAAACTATTCAGCTTTGATATTAATGAGTTTTTTGGGTTCATTGAGAACATGGTTGTTGTTCAATAATAAAATTAATCCTCAAAAATACAACTTGCCTAATAATTCTGCACTCCCTGTATAGGAGTGGAGGCTGTATGCATTATATGTGCATAGTGTGGGCTGTGAGTGAGGAGCTGTTTATATATTGGAAGTGGAGGCTGTATGCATTATATGTACTTAGTGTGAAGGCTGTTAGTCTATGTGCTTAGTGTGAGGGCTGTGAGTGATTTGCTTCCTGTAAAGAATAAATCAGTCTGTGAACTAAAGAATTAATGCGTATTAGCTTGAGAGAGAGTATAACGACTGGTGCGCTATCGCATACAAATGAGCCACATGTAAGATTCAGGTGCTTCCATTAATTTATATGGATCTTGCCTTTTTTCCAGTTTTGGGTCCCATCTTAGTAAATACAGAAAGGTCTGTAATATTTGAAGTCATTGAAAACATTAAGCATCTATTATGCTGATTTAGTGTAATTTGGTCGCTGATGTAATTTAAGTATTTTTCCATTGCTTCCTTTGTGCTTCTGCTCTGCACCGTGTCCCAGCAGGCAGAGAAGTGAGAGAGGTGCAGGTGGGATACGTCTGCTTGATGCGGCCTCATAGCTAACAAATTTTTCAAAACAATGAATGATCTGTTCAGGCGTCTTATTTGTCAAAAAAAATAGTGAGTAGCAGGGGAGAACCTTATTTGTACTAGCTGTACTCCATACTGTGAATGGGTGCTGTTATTCTATGTCAATTGGTGTTTTTTTGTCAGAGTGTGTGTATGTATCTATTTCTCTCTCTCTGTCTCTTTCTCTCTCTATCTATCTCTCTCTCTGATTCGCATATAGTCAAATAAGGGTTGGTTTCATTTTATTTTTCCTTCCTTTGACCCCAGTAATAAATGTCAAATCTTTCAAGGGATCAGTTTTTGGGTTCTGTCATACTTCTAATATCATATGTCTCTGTACCCCACCTTTATATCTTTATTATACATTAAGTTTTATGTTGTTGTTTCTCCCCTCCCCCCCCACCCCAGGAGGATCCTCCTAAATTACGCAGTTTACAGCCCATGTGTAGGATATTCTCAAGGTATGTCGGACCTGGTGGCCCCACTGCTTGCAGAGGTTCTGGATGAATCTGACACATTTTGGTGCTTCGTGGGTCTTATGCAGAACACAATCTTCATCAGCTCTCCCCGTGATGAGGATATGGAGAGGCAGCTGGTAAGTGTTCACCAAAATTTCTTAATGAAAATACCCTCCAAAGCAGTTAATTTATACCTTGTACTATTAATATATAAAGATGTGGATCAGTTTAATGTTCAGCAACATGCCTTAACTAGAACACACAGCTCATTATATGCATGACATGCAGAGCTCAACGTCTGTGCTGGGATCAGTTGCTGCCCTGAGCTTGTCAAAGTGTTGGGTTACAGGAATTAATATTGCAATCTCATTGTAATTCTGAATTTGCTTAATGCAGAGACTTGGGTTAACTATACAGGAGAAAGTATATTTCAGTGTGAGAAATACAGTAACCATCCAAGCTGAAATTGCTTTTTGTAAGGAGAATTTGGATTTCTTGAAAAATACTTCTAGGGGAGGAGTTAGCAGAACATACAGCTGTGGTAGCTAAATAAGATGTAATATCAATCGCATAGGGCTCTGCTGTTTGCACTAGGGGCAAAGGGTTTAATACACAGCTTTTCTCAGAAGAGTAAGGGGCACAGGATGGTGGTATAGAAGCGACAAGCATGTTTGATCTGGAGACCTGTCTGTCTGCTTTGTTATGGAGTCGACAAAACTGAGATTAAGTGAATGACCCCAAGTGCATGCTTTAGATTGTAAAATATAATACTATATATATATTTCTCCAACATTGGTGTGTCCGGTCCACGGCGTCATCCTTACTTGTGGGATATCTCTTCCCCAACAGGAAATGGCAAAGAGTCCCAGCAAAGCTGGCCATATAGTCCCTCCTAGGCTCCGCCCACCCCAGTCATTCTCTTTGCCGTTGCACAGGCAACATCTCCACGGAGATGGTTAAGAGTTTTTGGTGATTAAATGTAGTTTTTATTCTTCTATCAAGTGTTTGTTATTTTAAAATAGTGCTGGTATGTACTATTTACTCTGAAACAGAAAAGGATGAAGATTTCTGTTTGTGAGAGGAAGATGATTTTAGCAGACAGTAACTAAAATCGATTGCTGTTTCCACATAGGACTGTTGAGATGAAGTAACTTCAGTTGGGGGAAACAGTTAGCAGACTTTTCTGCTTAAGGTATGACTAGCCATATTTCTAACAAGACCATGTAATGCTGGAAGGCTGTCATTTCCCCTCATGGGGACCGGTAAGCCATTTTCTTAGTCAAACAAACAGAATAAAGGGCTTAATATGGGCTAAAAAACTGGTAGACATTTTTATGGGCTAAATCGATTGCTTTATTTGGGCATTTTATTCATATTTATGCTGACAATTCGCATTTATAAACTTGGGAAACGTTTATTTAAACGGCAGGCACTATGTTAGAAACCTTTTCCAGTCAGGGGGCCTTGTAGACTGAGCCTCATTTTCGCGCCATTTCTGCGCAGTTGTTTTTTGAGAGCAGGGCATGCAGATGCATGTGTGAGGATCTGAAATTTGCTGGAAAAGCTTCTAGAAGACGTCAATTGGTATCGTATTCCCCTCTGGGCTTGGTTAGGTCTCAGCAAAGGCTATAGCTGGGACTGTATAGGGGTTAAATTTGTAAACGGCTCCGGTTCCGTTATTTTAAGGGTTAAAGCTCTGGTGTGCAATACTCTTAATGCTTTAAGACACTGTGGTGAAATTTTGGTAATTTTTGAACAATTCCTTCATACTTTTTCACATATTCAGTAATAAAGTGTTTTCTGTTTAAAATTTAAAGAGACAGTAACGGTTTTGTTTTAAACGGTTTTGTGCTTTATTGACAAGTTTAAGCCTGTTTAACATGTCTGTGCCTTCGGATAAGCTATGTTCTATATGTATGAAAGCCAATGTGTCTCCCCATTTAAATTTATGTGATAATTGTGCCATAGCGTCCAAACAAAGTAAGGACAGTACTGCCACAGATAATGAAATTGCCCAAGATGATTCCTCAGATGAGGGGAGTAAACATGATACTACATCATCTCCTACTGTGTCTACACCAGTTTTGCCCACACAGGAGGCCCCTAGTACATCTAGTGCGCCAATGCTTATTACCATGCAACAATTAACGGCTGTAATGGATAACTCCATAGCAAATATTTTATCCAAAATGCCTACTTATCAGAGAAAGCGCGATTGCTCTGTTTTAAACACTGAAGAGCAGGAGGGCGCTGATGATAATTGTTCTGTCATACCCTCACACCAATCTGAAGGGGCCATGAGGGAGGTTTTGTCAGATGGGGAAATTTCGGATTCAGGAAAAATTTCTCAACAAGCTGAACCTGATGACATTTAAATTTAAATTAGAACATCTCCGCACACTGCTTAAGGAGGTGTTATCTACTCTGGATGATTGTGACAACTTGGTCATTCCAGAGAAATTATGCAAGATGGACAAGTTCCTAGAGGTTCCGATGCACCCCGACGCTTTTCCTATACCCAAGCGGGTGGCGGACATAGTAAATAAGGAGTGGGAAAAGCCTGGCATACCTTTTGTTCCCCCCCCTATATTTAAGAAATTATTTCCTATGGTCGACCCCAGAAAGGACTTATGGCAGACAGTCCCTAAGGTCGAGGGGGCAGTTTCTACTCTAAACAAACGCACTACTATTCCTATCGAAGATAGTTGTGCTTTCAAAGATCCTATGGATAAAAAATTGGAGGGTTTGCTTAAAAAGATTTCTTTCATGTAATTAACAAGAGTCCATGAGCTAGTGACGTATGGGATATACATTCCTACCAGGAGGGGCAAAGTTTCCCAAACCTTAAAATGCCTATAAATACACCCCTCACCACACCCACAAATCAGTTTTACAAACTTTGCCTCCAAGGGAGGTGGTGAAGTAAGTTTGTGCTAGATTCTACGTTGATATGCGCTCCGCAGCAAGTTGGAGCCCGGTTTTCCTCTCAGCGTGCAGTGAATGTCAGAGGGATGTGAGGAGAGTATTGCCTATTGAATGCAGTGATCTCCTTCTACGGGGTCTATTTCATAAGGTTCTCTGTTATCGGTCGTAGAGATTCATCTCTTACCTCCCTTTTCAGATCGACGATATACTCTTATATTTACCATTTCCTCTACTGATTCTCGTTTCAGTACTGGTTTGGCTTTCTACAAACATGTAGATGAGTGTCCTGGGGTAAGTAAGTCTTATTTTCTGTGACACTCTAAGCTATGGTTGGGCACTTTATTTATAAAGTTCTAAATATATGTATTCAAACATTTATTTGCCTTGACTCAGAATGTTCAACTTTCCTTATTTCCAGACAGTCAGTTTCATATTTGGGATTATGCTTTAATTATCATATTTTTTCTTACCTCAAAAAATTTGACTTTTTCCCTGTGGGCTGTTAGGCTCGCGGGGGCTGAAAATGCTTCATTTTATTGCGTCATTTTTGGCGCGGACTTTTTTGGCGCAAAAATTCATTTCCGTTTCCGGCGTCATACGTGTCGCCGGAAGTTGCGTCATTTTTTGACGTTATTTTGCGCCAAAAATGTCGGCGTTCCGGATGTTGCGTCATTTTTGGCGCAAAAAAAAAAAAAAAAAAAAAAAAAAAAAAAAAAGCATTTAGGCGCCAAATAATGTGGGCGTCTTTTTTGGCGCCAAAAAATATGGGCGTCGCTTTTGTCTCCACATTATTTCAGTCTCATTTTTCATTTGCTTCTGGTTGCTAGAAGCTTGATGTTTGGCATTTTTTTTCCCATTCCTGAAACTGTCTTATAAGGAATTTGATCTATTTTGCTTTATATGTTGTTTTTTCTCTTACATATTGCAAGATGTCTCACGTTGCATCTGAGCCAGAAGATACTACAGGAAAACCTCTGCCTGCTGGATCTACCAAAGCTAAGTGTATCTGCTGTAAACTTTTGGTAGCTATTCCTCCAGCTGTTGTTTGTATTAAATGTCATGACAAACTTGTTAATGCAGATAATATTTCCTTTAGTGATGTACCATTGCCTGTTGCAGTTCTCTCAACATCTAAGGTGCAGAATGTTCCTGATAACATAAGAGATTTTGTTTCTGAATCCATAAAGAAGGCTTTGTCTGTTATTTCTCCTTCTAGTAAACGTAAAAAGTCTTTTAAATCTTCTCTTTCTACAGATGAATTTTTAAATGAACACCATCATTCTGATTCTTTGGACTCTTCTGGTTCAGAGGATTCTGTCTCAGAGATTGATGCTGATAAATCTTCATATTTATTTAAGATGGAATTTATTCGCTCTTTACTTAAAGAAGTACTAATTGCTTTAGAAATAGAGGATTCTAGTCCTCTTGATACTAATTCTATACGTTTAGATAAGGTTTTTAAAGCTCCTGCGGTTATTCCAGAAGTCTTTCCTGTTCCTAATGCTATTTCTGCAGTAATTGCTAAGGAATGGGATAGATTGGGTAATTCATTTACTCCTTCTAAACGTTTTAAGCAATTATATCCTGTTCCGCCTGACAGGTTAGAATTTTGGGACAAAATCCCTAAGGTTGATGGGGCTATTTCTACCCTTGCTAAACGTACTACCATTCCTACATCAGATGGTACCTCGTTTAAGGATCCTTTAGATAGAAAAATTGAATCTTTTCTAAGAAAAGCTTATCTATGTTCAGGTAATCTTCTTAGACCTGCTATATCATTGGCTGATGTTGCTGCAGCTTCAACTTTTTGGTTGGAAACTCTAGCGCAACAAGTAACAAATCGTGATTCTCATGATATTATTATTCTTCTCCAGCATGCTAATAATTTCATCTGTGATGCCATTTTTGATATTATTAGAGTTGATGTTAGATTTATGTCTCTGGCTATCTTAGCCAGAAGAGCTTTATGGCTTAAGACTTGGAATGCTGATATGGCTTCTAAATCAACTCTACTTTCCATTTCTTTCCAGGGAAACAAATTATTTGGTTCTCAGTTGGATTCTATTATTTCAACTGTTACTGGTGGGAAAGGAACTTTTTTACCACAGGATAAAAAGTCTAAAGGTAAAAACAGGGCTAACAATCGTTTTCGATCCTTTCGTTTCAACAAAGAACAAAAGCCTGATCCTTCGTCCTCAGGAGCAGTTTCAGTTTGGAAACCATCTCCAGTCTGGAATAAATCCAAGCCTGCTAGAAAGGCAAAGCCTGCTTCTAAGTTCACATGAAGGTACGGCCCTCATTCCAGTTCCGCTGGTAGGGGGCAGGTTACGTTTTTTCAAAGAAATTTGGATCAATTCTGTTCACAATCTTTGGATTCAGAACATTGTTTCAGAAGGGTACAGAATTGGTTTCAAGATGAGACCTCCTGCAAAGAGATTTTTTCTTTCCCATGTCCCAGTAAATCCAGTGAAAGCTCAAGCATTTCTGAATTGTGTTTCAGATCTAGAGTTGGCTGGAGTAATTATGCCAGTTCCAGTTCCGGAACAGGGGATGGGGTTTTATTCAAATCTCTTCATTGTACCAAAGAAGGAGAATTCCTTCAGACCAGTTCTGGATCTAACATTATTGAATCGCTATGTAAGGATACCAACGTTCAAGATGGTAACTGTAAGGACTATATTGCCTTTTGTTCAGCAAGGGAATTATATGTCCACAATAGATTTACAGGATGCATATCTGCATATTCCGATTCATCCAGATCATTATCAGTTCCTGAGATTCTCTTTTCTAGACAAGCATTACCAATTTGTGGCTCTACCGTTTGGCCTTGCTACAGCTCCAAGAATTTTCACAAAGATTCTCGGTGCCCTTCTGTCTGTAATCAGAGAACAGGGTATTGTGGTATTTCCTTATTTGGACGATATCTTGGTACTTGCTCCGTCTTTACATTTAGCAGAGTCTCATACGAATCGACTTGTGTTGTTTCTTCAAGATCATGGTTGGAGGATCAATTTACTAAAAAGTTCTTTGATTCCTCAGACAAGGGTAACCTTTCTGGGTTTCCAGATAGATTCAGTGTCCATGACTCTGTCTTTAACAGACAAGAGACGTCTAAAATTGATTACAGCTTGTCGAAACCTTCAGTCACAATCATTCCCTTCGGTAGCCTTATGCATGGAAATTCTAGGTCTTATGACTGCTGCATCGGACGCGATCCCCTTTGCTCGTTTTCACATGCGACCTCTTCAGCTCTGTATGCTGAACCAATGGTGCAGGGATTACACGAAGATATCTCAATTAATATCTTTAAAACCGATTGTTCGACACTCTCTAACGTGGTGGACAGATCACCATCGTTTAATTCAGGGGGCTTCTTTTGTTCTTCCGACCTGGACTGTAATTTCAACAGATGCAAGTCTCACAGGTTGGGGAGCTGTGTGGGGATCTCTGACGGCACAAGGAGTTTGGGAATCTCAGGAGGTGAGATTACCGATCAATATTTTGGAACTCCGTGCAATTTTCAGAGCTCTTCAGTTTTGGCCTCTTCTGAAGAGAGAATCGTTCATTTGTTTTCAGACAGACAATGTCACAACTGTGGCATACATCTATCATCAAGGAGGGACTCACAGTCCTCTGGCTATGAAAGAAGTATCTCGAATTTTGGTTTGGGCGGAATCCAGCTCCTGTCTAATCTCTGCGGTTCATATCCCAGGTGTAGACAATTGGGAAGCGGATTATCTCAGTCGCCAAACGTTGCATCCGGGCGAATGGTCTCTTCACCCAGAGGTATTTCTTCAGATTGTTCAATTGTGGGGGCTCCCAGAGATAGATCTGATGGCCTCTCATCTAAACAAGAAACTTCCCAGGTATCTGTCCAGATCCCGGGATCCTCAGGCGGAGGCAGTGGATGCATTATCACTTCCTTGGAAGTATCATCCTGCCTATATCTTTCCGCCTCTAGTTCTTCTTCCAAGAGTAATCTCCAAGATTCTGAGGGAATGCTCGTTTGTTCTGCTAATAGCTCCGGCATGGCCTCACAGGTTTTGGTATGCGGATCTTGTCCGGATGGCATCTTGCCAGCCATGGACTCTTCCGTTAAGACCAGACCTTCTGTCACAAGGTCCTTTTTTCCATCCGGATCTGAAATCCTTAAATTTAAAGGTATGGAGATTGAACGCTTGATTCTTGGTCATAGAGGTTTCTCTGATTCCGTGATTAATACTATGTTACAGGCTCGTAAATCTGTATCTCGAGAGATATATTATAGAGTCTGGAAGACTTATATTTCTTGGTGTCTTTCTCATCATTTTTCTTGGCATTCTTTTAGAATACCGAGAATTTTACAATTTCTTCAGGATGGTTTGGATAAGGGTTTGTCCGCAAGTTTTTTGAAAGGACAAATCTCTGCTCTTTCTGTTCTTTTTCACAGAAAGATTGCTATTCTTCCTGATATTCATTGTTTTGTACAAGCTTTGGTTCGTATAAAACCTGTCATTAAGTCAATTTCTCCTCCTTGGAGTTTGAATTTGGTTCTGGGAGCTCTTCAAGCTCCTCCGTTTGAACCTATGCATTCATTGGACATTAAATTACTTTCTTGGAAAGTTTTGTTCCTTTTGGCTATCTCTTCTGCTAGAAGAGTTTCTGAATTATCTGCTCTTTCATGTGAGTCTCCTTTTCTGATTTTTCATCAGGATAAGGCGGTGTTGCGAACTTCTTTTGAATTTTTACCTAAAGTTGTGAATTCCAACAACATTAGTAGAGAAATTGTGGTTCCTTCATTATGTCCTAATCCTAAGAATTCTAAGGAGAAATCATTGCATTCTTTGGATGTTGTTAGAGCTTTGAAATATTATGTTGAAGCTACGAAATCTTTCCGTAAGACTTCTAGTCTATTTGTTATCTTTTCCGGTTCTAGGAAAGGCCAGAAAGCTTCTGCCATTTCTTTGGCATCTTGGTTGAAATCTTTAATTCATCTTGCCTATGTTGAGTCGGGTAAAACTCCGCCTCAAAGAATTACAGCTCATTCTACTAGGTCAGTATCTACTTCCTGGGCGTTTAGGAATGAAGCTTCGGTTGACCAGATCTGCAAAGCAGCAACTTGGTCTTCTTTGCATACTTTTACTAAATTCTACCATTTTGATGTATTTTCTTCTTCTGAAGCAGTTTTTGGTAGAAAAGTTCTTCAGGCAGCGGTTTCAGTTTGAATCTTCTGCTTATGTTTTTTGTTAAACTTTATTTTGGGTGTGGATTATTTTCAGCAGGAATTGGCTGTCTTTATTTTATCCCTCCCTCTCTAGTGACTCTTGTGTGGAAAGATCCACATCTTGGGTAGTCATTATCCCATACGTCACTAGCTCATGGACTCTTGTTAATTACATGAAAGAAAACATAATTTATGTAAGAACTTACCTGATAAATTCATTTCTTTCATATTAACAAGAGTCCATGAGGCCCACCCTTTTTTGTGGTGGTTATGATTTTTTTGTATAAAGCACAATTATTCCAATTCCTTATTTTATATGCTTCGCACTTTTTCTTATCACCCCACTTCTTGGCTATTCGTTAAACTGATTTGTGGGTGTGGTGAGGGGTGTATTTATAGGCATTTTAAGGTTTGGGAAACTTTGCCCCTCCTGGTAGGAATGTATATCCCATACGTCACTAGCTCATGGACTCTTGTTAATATGAAAGAAATGAATTTATCAGGTAAGTTCTTACATAAATTATGTTTTTTGTACAGCAAGGTTACCTTCTACAACCCATTTCGTGCATTGTTCCTGTCACTACAGCAGCGTGGTTCTGGTTCGAGGAACTAGAAAACTCGCTTAGTAGAGAGACTCCATATGAGGAGGTTATGGACAGAGTTCACGCACTTAAGTTGGCTAACTCTTTTATTTTAGACGCCGCTTTGCAATTAGCTAGATTAGCGGCGAAAAATTCAGGGTTTGCTATTGTGGCGCGCAGAGCGCTTTGGCTAAAGTCTTGGTCAGCGGATGTGTCATCCAAGACAAAATTGCTTAACATCCCTTTCAAAGGTAAAACTCTATTTGAACCAGAATTGAAAGAGATTATTTCAGATATCACTGGGGGAAAGGGCCACGCCCTTCCACAAGATAGGCCTTTCAAGGCCAAAAATAAGTCTAATTTTCGTTCCTTTCGCAATTTCAGGAACGGACCGGCCTCTAATTCTGCATCCTCTAAGCAAGAGGGTAATGCCTCACAACCCAAACCAGCCTGGAAACCGATGCAAGGCTGGAACAAGGGTAAGCAGGCCAAGAAGCCTGCCGCTGCTAACAAAACAGCATGAAGGAGTAGCCCCCGATCCGGGACCGGATCTAGTGGGGGGCAGACTCTCTCTCTTTGCTCAGGCTTGGGCAAGAGATGTTCAGGATCCCTGGGCGGTTGAAATAGTTTCTCAGGGTTATCTCCTGGAATTCAGGGAACTACCCCCAAGGGGAAGGTTCCACATGTCTCACTTATCCTCAAACCAAATAAAGAGACAGGCGTTCTTACATTGTGTAGAAGACCTGTTAAAGATGGGAGTGATACACCCAGTTCCAATAAAGGAACAAGGAATGGGATTTTATTCCAATCTGTTCGTAGTTCCCAAAAAAGAGGGAACTTTCAGACCAATTTTGGATTTGAAGATCCTAAACAAATTTCTCAGGGTACCATCGTTCAAGATGGAAACCATTCGAACAATTCTACCCACTATCCAGGAAAGTCAATTTATGACTACCGTGGATCTAAAGGATGCGTACCTACATATTCCTATCCACAAAGAACATAATCAGTTCTTAAGGTTCGCTTTTCTGGACAAGCATTACCAGTTTGTGGCCCTCCCATTCGGGTTAGCCACTGCTCCAAGGATTTTCACAAAGGTACTAGGGTCCATTCTAGCGGTTCTAAGACCGAGGGGCATTGCAGTAGTACCTTACTTGGACGACATTCTAATACAAGCGTCGTCTCTGTCAAAAGCAAAGGCTCATACAGACATCGTTCTGGCCTTTCTCAGATCACACGGATGGAAGGTGAACATAGAAAAAAGTTCTCTGTCTCCGTCGACAAGAGTTCCCTTCTTGGGAACAATAATAGATTCCTTAGAAATGAGGATTTTTCTGACAGAGGTCAGAAAGTCAAAACTTCTAAGCGCTTGTCAAGTTCTTCATTCTGTTCCACGTCCTTCCATAGCTCAGTGCATGGAAGTAGTAGGGTTGATGGTTGCAGCAATGGACATAGTTCCTTTTGCGCGAATTCATCTAAGACCATTACAACTGTGCATGCTGAAACAGTGGAATGGGGACTATACAGACTTGTCTCCAGTGATTCAAGTAGATCAGAAGACCAGAGATTCAATCCGTTGGTGGCTAACCCTGGACCACCTATCCCAGGGAATGAGCTTCCGCAGACCAGAGTAGGTCATTGTCACGACCGACGCCAGTCTAGTGGGCTGGGGCGCGGTCTGGGAATCCCTGAAAGCTCAGGGTCTATGGTCTCGGGAAGAGTCTATTCTCCCGATAAACATTCTGGAACTGAGAGCGATATTCAATGCTCTCAGGGCTTGGCCTCAACTAGCAAAGGCCAGATTCATAAGGTTCCAATCAGACAACATGACGACCGTTGCGTATATCAATCATCAGGGGGGAACAAGGAGATCCCTGGCGATGAAAGAAGTGACCAAAATAATTCAATGGGCGGAGGATCACTCCTGCCACCTGTCTGCGATCCACATCCCAGGTGTGGAAAACTGGGAGGCGGAACTCCATCCGGAGATCTTTGCCCAAATAACTCAATTATGGGGCATTCCAGACATGGATCTGATGGCGTCTCGTCAGAACTTCAAGGTTCCTTGCTACGGGTCCAGATCCAGGGATCCCAAGGCGACTCTAGTAGATGCACTAGTAGCACCTTGGACCTTCAACCTAGCTTATGTATTTCCACCGTTTCCTCTCATTCCCAGGCTGGTAGCCAGGATCAATCAGGAGAGGGCCTCGGTGATCTTGATAGCTCCTGCGTGGCCACGCAGGACTTGGTATGCAGACCTGGTGAATATGTCATCGGTTCCACCATGGAAGCTACCTTTGAGACAGGACCTTCTTGTTCAGGGTCCATTCGAACATCCAAATCTGGTCTCCCTCCAGCTGACGGCTTGGAGATTGAACGCTTGATTCTATGGGTTTTCAGATTCTGTGATAGATACTCTGGTTCAGGCCAGAAAATCGGTAACTAGAAAGATTTACCATAAAATATGGAAAAGATATATCTGTTGGTGTGAATCCAAAGGATTCCCATGGAATAAGATAAAAATTCCTAAGATTCTCTCCTTTCTACAAGAAGGTTTGGAGAAAGGATTATCTGCAAGTTCTCTAAAAGGACAGATCTCTGCTTTATCTGTCTTACTACACAAAAGACTGGCAGCTGTGCCAGATGTTCAAGCATTTGTTCAGGCTCTGGTTAGGATCAAGCCTGTTTACAGACCCTTGACTCCTCCCTGGAGTCTAAATCTAGTTCTTTCAGTTCTTCAAGGGGTTCCGTTTGAACCTTTACATTCCATAGATATTAAGTTACTATCTTGGAAAGTTTTGTTTTTGGTTGCAATTTCTTCTGCTAGAAGAGTTTCAGAGTTATCTGTTCTGCAGTGTTCTCCGCCCTATCTGGTGTTCCATGCAGATAAGGTGGTTTTACTAAGCCTGGTTTTCTTCCTAAGGTTGTTTCTAACAAAAATATTAACCAGGAGATAGTTGTACCTTCTTTATGTCCGAATCCAGTTTCAAAGAAGGAACGTTTGTTACACAATTTGGACGTAGTCCGTGCTCTAAAATTCTATTTAGAGGCTACAAAAGATTTCAGACAAACATCTTCCTTGTTTGTTGTTTATTCTGGTAAAAGGAGAGGTCAAAAAGCGACTTCTACCTCTCTTTCCTTTTGGCTTAAAAGCATCATCCGATTGGCTTATGAGACTGCCGGACGGCAGCCTCCTGAAAAAATCACAGCTCACTCCACTAGGGCTGTGGCTTCCACATGGGCCTTCAAGAACGAGGCTTCTGTTGACCAGATATGTAAGGCAGCGACTTGGTCTTCACTGCACACTTTTGCCAAATTTTACAAATTTGATACTTTTGCTTCTTTGGAGGCTATTTTTGGGAGAAAGGTTTTGCAAGCCGTGGTACCTTCCGTTTAGGTAACCTGATTTGCTCCCTCCCTTCATCCGTGTCCTAAAGCTTTGGTATTGGTTCCCACAAGTAAGGATGACGCCGTGGACCGGACACACCAATGTTGGAGAAAACAGAATTTATGCTTACCTGATAAATTACTTTCTCCAACGGTGTGTCCGGTCCACGGCCCGCCCTGGTTTTTTAATCAGGTCTGATGAATTATTTTCTCTAACTACAGTCACCACGGTACCATATGGTTTCTCCTATATATTTCCTCCTGTCCATCGGTCGAATGACTGGGGTGGGCGGAGCCTAGGAGGGACTATATGGCCAGCTTTGCTGGGACTCTTTGCCATTTCCTGTTGGGGAAGAGATATCCCACAAGTAAGGATGACGCCGTGGACCGGACACACCGTTGGAGAAAGTAATTTATCAGGTAAGCATAAATTCTGTTTTGTGTGTGTGTGTGTGTGTGTGTGTGTGTGTGTGTGTGTTTAGACAGTTTAGACACAACAAACGCATGGAGAAACAGTCCAATATGTCTTGCAGGAAACAATGTCCATAAACAGATACTCCAATCATGTCTATTAAGCAATTATTATATCAGAATAATGTCCATTTGCACCTGATATCAAGACACAATAAGTAACAAGAACAAACAGAAAATATAAACTCCAAAACTAAGGGTGGATTTTATTTAAATCAAATAGATTTAAATCGTGATTAATAACTCATGGTTTTCTACCTAAAGGTTTAATTTTCAAAATAACTTTTCAGATTATTTTTCCAGTTATCTTAGAAAATTAATGATTTGGTTATAGACCTATAAAATATACAGATAGATTATTTTAAATGAATAAAATTGTAAGAGGTGAACTATCTCCAGTTTAAAGGAACAGTCTAGTCAAAAATAAACTTCAGATAGGGCATGTAATTTTAAACAACTTTCCAATTTAATTTTATCATCAAATGTGCTTTGTTCTCTTGGTATTCTTAGTTGAAAGCTAAACCTATTTAGGCTCATATGATAATTTCTAAGCCCTTGAAGGCCACCTCTTATCACATTTTTTATTTGCTTTTCACAACAGGGGAGTGCTAGTTCATGTAAGCCATATAGATAACATTGTGATCACGCCCGTGGCTTGTGGCAGACACTGCACTAATTGGCTAAAACGCAAGTCAATAGATAACAAATCAAATGTCATGTGATCAGGGGGCTGTCAGAAGATGCTTAGATACAAGGTAATCACAGAGGTAAAAAGTGTATTAATATAACTGTGTTGGTTATGCAAAACTGGGGAGTAGTTACTAAAGGAATTATCTATCTTACAAAACAATAAACATTCTGGTGTAGACTGTCCCTTTAATAGGTTAATCATTAATATTTGATCAACTTTTCAGCTGTACTTTATTGGAAGGAGAATTATTTTTTTTTACCTTAATAATTTAAGTCATAGGACCAATAATGCAGTAGAATTGCATCATTAACAAGTGCATAATAAAAATACAATGCAATAACACCTACTCTGAGTTTCAAATAAGTAGTAGATTTTTTCTGACAAATTTATTTTTTATCCTATTTTCTGGCCCCTTGTATCATGTGACAGACATCAGCCAATCACAGACTAGTATACGTATACCCTGTGAGCTTCAGCACATGCTCAGTAGGATCTTGTTCCCCAGAAAGTGTGAATATAAAAAGACTGTGCAAAATTTGATAATGGAAGTTAATTGGAAAATGTCTTAAAACTGCACGTTCTTTCTGAATCATAAAACTTTATTTTGACTTGAGTGTCCCTTTAAAGGGACATTCTACTCCAGAATTGTTGTTGTTTAAAAAGATAGCTAATCCCTTTTTCTCCATTCCCCAGTTTTGCACAACCAACACGGTTATATTAATATACTTTTTAACTCTGTGATTACCTTGTATCTAAGCCTCTGCAGACTGCCCCTTATCTCAGTTTTTTTGACAGACTTGCAATTTAGCTAATCAGTGCCAACTCATAAGTAACTCCACAGAAGTGAGCAAAATTTTATATATATGGCATACATGAACTAGTGCTGTCTAGCTGTGAAAAACTATAAAAATGCACTGAGATAAGAGACGGCCTTCAAGGGCTTAGAAATTACATATTAACCTTCCTTTAGCTTTTAACAAAGAATACCAAGAGAACAAACCAAATTTGATGATATGCATGCCCTATCTGAATCATGAAAGTTTAATTTTGACTAGACTTTAGCTAATACAATATCATTATAGGTTTTACTTTTATTTTTAATGCTTGCCCCTCCCTCCTCACAATTAGGTTGTTGTGCAGATCTATTCCACTCCAAACAATCTTCTATTCACTGAGCTTCTTGAAACTTAGTATGGGATAATTTTGTGTACAAAGTTTTGCAGGGGAACAAGACCATTAAAGATATGTCAAAATCAACATTTCATGATTCAAATAGAAGTAAATAGGAAAGTTGTTTAAAAACAAAATGTATGCTTATTTGATAAATTTCTTTCTTTCCAGGCATGGAGAGTCCACAACGTCATTCCAATTACTAGTGGGATATTCAACTCCTTGCCAGCAGGAAGAGGCAAAGAGCACCCCAGTAAAGTTGTTAAGTGTAACTTCCCTTACCCATAATCCCCAGTCATTCAGCTGAAGGAAAATGGTAAAAGAAGAAACACAAGGGTGAAATAGGTGCCTGAGGTTTACTCAAAAAAACTGCCGAATTAAAATTAAAAAAGAGGGCAGGGTCGTGGAGTCTCCATGCCCGGAAAGAAAGAAATTTATCGGGTAAGCATAAATTTTGGCATGGAGAGTCCATGACGTCATTCCAATTACTAGTGGGAACCAATAACCAAGCTAGAGGACACGGAATGAACAGGGAGGGAGAACAAGGCAGGAGGACCTAAACAGAAGGCACCACCGCTTGAACAACCTTTCTCCCAAAAGAATCCTCAGCCAAGGCAAAGAATCGAATTTGTAGAATTTGCAAAAAGTATGCAAAGAGGACCATGTTGCCACCTTGCAAATCTGTTCCACACAAGCTTCATTTTTGAAAGCCCAAGATGAGATGACAGCCCTAGTGGAATGAGCCGTAAGCCTCTCAGGAGGCTGCTGTCCAGCAGTCTCATAAGCAAAACGAATCATACTTCTTAACCAGAGGGAAAGAGAAGTAGAAGTAACCTTCTGACCCTTACACTTTCCAAAGAAGGCAATAAACAGGGCAGAAGGTTGCTGAAATTCCTTAGTAGCTTGTAAGTAAAATTTTAGAGCATGCACAACATCTGAAGTATGCAAAAGACGCTCCTTATGAGAAGAAGGATTAGGACAAAAAAAGGGAACAACAATTTCCTGATTAATGTTTCGATCTGACACCACCTTAGGGAGAAACCCCAATTTAGTATGAAAGACCGCCTTATCTGCATGAAAAATAAGGTACGGGGAATTACACTGCAGAGCTGAAAGCTCAGAAACCCTGCCAGCGGAAGAAATAGCAAGGAGAAACAAAACCTTCCAAGATAACAATTTTATATCAAACTCAAACGGAGCCTGCTGCAAAACTTTAAGAACTAGGTTAAGGCTCCAAGGAGGAGCAACAGGTTTAAACACAGGAACAAACAAACACCATCAGGCTTCCCACCACACCAGAGTAATGCAAAAAGATGTGCAGCAGGGGTAACATAAAACCTCACTTTATTTGCGACACAAGTAAAAGCAAAATGAGCCGTAGTTCAAAAATGACATTCTGTGACCCCGGAATGTCATTTTTGAGCTACGGCTCATTTTGCTTTTACTTGTGCTTGCACCTTACACGGAGGTGCTCCTGCCGGGCTCCCATACCGGAAGTGCTGGAGGCATTGAACAGCTGAGTGTGCCGATGCCAAAGACACGCTGCTCATTTTACATGGGTCTCCAAGACTGGTAAGCGCCACTATTTCATTGTTTGTGCATTTGGAGGTTTAAACACAGGCCTGATTCTGACCAGGGCCTGAATAAAAGCTTGAACATCTGGAATTTCTGCCAGACGTTTGTGCTAAAGGAAAGACAGAGCAAAAATTTGAGCTTTCAGAGTACTGACTGACAAACCTTTCTCCAGGTCATCCTGAAGAAAAGATAACATTTGAGGAATCCTCACCCAACTCCAAGAAAAACCATTAGCTTCACACCAAGAAAGGTATTTACGCCATATCTTATGGTAAATCTTACGAGTAACAGGTTTACAAGCCTGAAGCATAGTATCAATGACTGCCTTTGAAAAACCACGTCTAGACAGGACTAGTCGTTCAATCTCCAAGCAGTCGGCTTCAGAGAATCTAGATTTTGATTGAGGAATGGACCCTGAATTAGAAGGTCTTTCCTCAGAGGTAACTTCCAAGGAGGAAGAGAGGACATAGTCACCAGATCCTGCGAGGCCAGATAGGAGCTATTAAAATCACAGACGCTCTCTCCTGCTTGATACGAGCAATGACTTGTGGAAGGAGAGCAAACGGAGAAAACAAGTAAGCTATCCTGAAATTCCAAGGAACCGCCAGAGCATCTATCAGGGCGGCCTGAGTATCTCTTGACCTTGAACCATACTTTGGAAGTTTGGTGTTTTGATGAGACGCCATCAGATCCCAATTCCAGAACCCCCCACCTGAGGGTTATCCTGGAGAACACTTACTGATGGAGAGCCCACTCCCCGGGATGAAAAGTCTGTCTGCTCAGAAAGTCCACTTCCCAATTGTCCACTTTTGGAATGTGGATGGCAGATAGGAGACAATCGTGAGCTTCCGTTCACTGCAGAATGCGAATCACCTCCTTCATGGCGAAGGAACTCAGAGTTCCTCCCTGGTAATTGCTGTAAGCCACAGAGGTGATGTCCAATTGGAATCTGATAAACCGTACTAAAGATAAGTGAGGCCAAGCTATCAAGGCATTGAAGATTGCTCTCATCTCCAAGATGTTTATTGGGCGAGAAGACTCCTCCTGGATCCACAGACCCTGAGCTTTAAGAGAACCCCAAACTGCTCCCCAGCCTAATAGGCTGGCGTCTGTAGTCACAATCACCCAGGAAGGTCTCAGGAAGCAAGTGCCTCGAGACAGATTTTCCTGTGAAATCCACCACGAGAGAGAGTCTCTTGTTAGGGGGTCCAGATTTATCCTCTGTGATGGATCTGAATGGTCTCTGTTCCATTGACGGAGCATGCAAATCTGCAGCGGTCGCAGATGGAACCAAGCAAAAGGAATTATGTCCATGGAAGCCACCATAAGACCAATTATCTCCATGCATTGAGCCACTGATGGACGAAAGGCAGACTGGAGGGAAAGGCAAGAAGCATGACGTTTGGATTTTCTGACATCCGTCTGGAAAATCTTCATGGATAGAGAATCTATGATTGTCCCTAGGAAAATCACTCTTGTAGTTGGACCTAGAGAACTCTTTTCCAGATTCACCTTTCACCTGTGGGAACGTAGAAAAGACAACAACATCTGTTTATGAGATTTTGCTAGTTGAAAAGATGACGCCTGAACCAAGATGTCGTCTAGATAAGGCGCCACCGCAATTACCTGGGATCTGATCACTGCCAATAGAGCTCCCAGAAAATTTGTGAATATTCTGGGTGCTGTGGCAAGACCAAACGGAAGTGCAATAAACTGTAAATGTTTGTCCAGAAAGGCAAACCTTAGAAACTGGTAATGATCCCTGTGAATGGGAGCATGTAAGTACGCCTCCTTCAGGTCTATGGTCGTCATGAACTGACCTTCCTGAACCAATGGAAGAATGGAACAAATAGTTTCCATCTTGTGATGGAACCCTGAGGAATTTGTTTAGACACTTTAGATCTAGGATGGAACGAAAATTTCCCTCCTTTTTGGGAACTTTATATAGATTTGAATAGAATCCTAGACCTTGTTCCTCTAGAGGGACTGGTACAATGACTCCCAGGGAAGATAGGTCCTTTACGCAATTTAAAAAGGCCTCCCTCTTTACCTGGTTTGAGGATAGTCTTGACAGGAGAAATCTGCCCCTTGGAGGGCAAGATATGAAACCTATTTTGTAACCCTGGGATACTATGTCCACAGCCCATGGATCTGGGACATCACGTATCCAAGCCTGATGGAAAAGTGAAAGTCTAACCCCCACCTGATCCAAAATTGGATCGGGGGCGGACCCTTCATGCTGATTTAGAGTCAGTGGAAGGCTTTTGGTTTTGTTTTCACTTGTTTCAGGGCGGGCTGGATTTCCAAGTGGACCTGGATTGGTCTGGTTTGGAAGAAGAAGAGGAAGACCTTTAAAGTTGCGAAAGGAACGAAAATTAGAAGTCTGTCGACCCTTCAATCTATTCTTCTTATCCTGAGGAAGGAAAGATCCCTTTCCACCCGTAATCTCTGAAAAGATCTCTGCCAGACTGGGTCCAAACAAAATTTTACCCTTGTAAGGTAAAGCCAAAAGCTTGGTCGTAGAAGAAACATCTGCCAACCAAGATTTTAACCACAGAGCTCTGCGAGCTAAAACCGTGAAGCTAGACATCTTAGCTCCCAGTCTAATTACCTGCATGTTTGCATCACAGATAAAGGTATTAGCCAGTTTAAGAGCTTTGATCCTGTCTTGGATCTCTTCTACCGTAGTCTCTTCTGAAATCAGATAACACAAGGCATCGCACCAATAAGATGCCGCTCCCGCAACAGTGGCAATACTTGCTGCAGTTTGCCACTGTAATCCTTGATGGATATACATCTTTTTTAAGTAAGCTTTAAGCTACTTCTTATCCATAGGATCCTAAAAAGAACAACTATCCTCTATAGGAATGGTAGTTCTTTTAGCTAGAGTAGAGATAGCTCCCTCTAATTTCGGCACAGTGCGCCATGAGTCCCGAATGGATTCAGCAACAGGAAACATCTTTTTAAAAACAGGGGAAGGGGAAAACAGAACCCCAGGCTTATCCCATTCCTGTGCAGTAATTTCAGACATCTTGTCTAGAACAGGAAAAACATTCTCAGGCGTTGGAGAATCATAAACTCTATTAAGTTTAGAAGACTTCTTAGGGTTGACAGCAACTGACGGTTCAGAATCATCCAAAGTAGCTAGAACCTCCTTCAGAAGCAACCGAAGATGTTCAAGCTTGAAACGGAAATTAACTTATTCAGATCCTGAAATCTCACCTTCAGAGGCTACTGAAGTATCCTCCTCATCAAACATATGAGAAAGGTTGACCAGCGCAGATTTAGTGGGTCAGAAACCTTACTAGTAGACAAATGTCTAGATTTCCTCTTGCGTTTACCCTGAGGAGGAAAGGCAGAGAATGCCACAGATACTGCAGGCGTTATCTGCACAATAAAATCCCCTGGTACATAAACACCCCCAGGAGATTGTGAGGAAACAGAAGACACAGGGTTACAAACCATTAAGGCTTGGGACGTTTGAGGAGAAAGCTGAGGCATACTACGCACAGCATCATCCTAAGAGATACTTGGCTCAAAGGGGAGTAACTTGTCTTTAAATTTTAAAGTCTTTGCTAATCAAGTGGAACAGAATTGCATAGGAAGGACAATTGTGGCTTCTAAACAGAACAAGCACTTATCTATATTAATAGTTTGCTCCTGTTCAGGATCCATAGCTTAAGATCAGGTCCCACAAAACAAACGATAATATAATCAAAGAAATAACATTTATGAGGGAGTAACTTTTATTCCAATATATAATACACCAAAGACCTAAATAAAAAATAATGTCTCCAAAAATAAGAAAACCTCAGATCCTGAGGCTCCTACCGTTACTGTATAGGTTCACACACTGTGAAGAACCGGATAGAAATCCCACTAGTAAGAGGAAAATCCGTCTCCTGTATTCCTCTTGCGTTTGATCCAACAAGCCGCAGGAAAGCCGACACTGACAGAAAACTCTGTTCCGTAAAACTGGAAGTGCAGATGTCACGTGATCGGCCTGAAATGAAGTGCGCAACATAAGAAAAGTGTGTGAAATAAAAAACGACTGCTAAACTGACATTTTAAAAAAAACTAAACTCAACTCTAATAGCCCAAATAAAATAAAGGAAAATAATATCCCTTATTTCCCTCAGCCAAGTTATCTCCTGCCCCCTTGAGAGCATTAACCCCTTCAGTGCCTTCTGAGATAAAAAGTTTTAAACACATAATATGTACACTTTATTTTTCAAACACCATAGTGATAATAAAGCTGGCCAAAACCATTATCCTTAACAATTAGGATAAAATATTGTCCCAAAATCAATCCAGTTGAGGGTTAACCTCATAAATGCTGACCTTCAGTACCTAGAAGGCAAAGAGCACTTACCTGGATCCAGCTGCCGGGCAGACAACAGCTACTAAGGTGTGACCGGTAGTTCTCCCTGTCAGGGACCTGTGGTGAAAAGAAAGAACAGAGTAACCAACTCTGGCTTTCTGCAAAGGGGTAGCAAAATGTTAAAAGTAAAGCAAAGACTACCTTGCTGCCTTTTAACTTCTAAAAGCCACCACTACTAAAGAGATTGACATGGCCACAGCTAGACCCCAATCCTTGCTTGCAGGGAAGAGTACCCATAAAAGGATTAAATATCTACAGACACCAACTTCACACATCCTCCATTGACAGAGGCAAAGAGAATGACTGGGGATTATGGGTAATAAAAGTTACACTTAACAGCTTTGCTGGGGTGCTCTTTGCCTCCTCCTGCTGGCCAGGAGTTGAATATCCCACTAGTAATTGGAATGACGTTGTGGACTCTCCATGCCATAGGAAAGAAATTGCATGTTCTATCATATATTTACTTGTATCTCTCAGTATTCTTTTATTAAAACGCATAAAGGGTAGGCTCAGGAGCAGCAATACACTTTTTGTGCTAGCTGGTGATTGGTCGCTGCACATATATGCCTCTTGTTATTGGTCACCCGATGTGCAGTACACAGCATTGCATTTCTGTCCTTCAACAATGGATATCAAGAGAATAAATCAAATTTGATAACAAATGTAAATCTAAAATGTGAAAATTGTATGCTCCATCTGAATCATAAAATACAAATTTGAGGTTTATGTTCCTTCTCAACTCTGTGTGTTTATTTTATAAATGTTTTGCTGTGAAGAAGAGGCATGTTATTTCACAGTTTTGAGAACTACAAAACCAAGATGTGATATCTTCTAGCTAGAAAAAATGCCCAAAATAATCTTACAGAAACCTCTGGGAGAGGGTGGCATTGTGAATAGATTAATTGAATTAATTTACCCAAAAAAATTATAATAATCATTGCAGCCATAAATATACAGCCCTACTGCTACATAATTCTTTAGATATATTTTTTTTCTCAAAAAGCAATTCTTTCATACAGGTAATGAGAGCCCACAATCCTTACTCTTCTCTACCACTAGGAGGAGGCAAAGATTCACAAACTCCAAGAGCTCTATAAAACCCCTCCCACCTCACAAATACCTCAGTCTTTACTTTGCCTCCGCTGGTGGTGGTTGAAGAATGAAGATGTGCATTTGAGTCTTCAGAGAAAGGGGTTTTCAGTCTATATTGAGGCTTGATTTCCCCTTTGAGGGATGTATTTGGGGTATGGTTTATGATCCTTTGTTTCACCTCATTGGAAATCTTTCATAAATCTTCTATAATTGGTCACAGGGACGTGTCTTCTTCTTCCCTTTATGGATCTACAATATACAGAAGTATATTGTAGATCCATAAAGGGAAGAAGAAGACAACCTTTTCTAAAAAAGAAGTCCTTCTGTCTTGTATTCTTGTATCTGGAGTGGACAAATGGGTTTGTGGTTGGATATTGTATAGCAAGTCTCATCTGAGGAATTTATGGAAATGAGCTAAAAGAGCACTCTTTTTACATTTAAGAAATAAAAATCTACACACTCTGTTCTAGGTTTTTTGATAGGAAGGGCTGACTAGTTCTAACCTGTATCACTAATTTGCGCTTGGTCTCTCAGATGTATCTGCGAGAATTACTCCGTCTTGTCCACCCACGGTTCCACCAGCATCTGTTGACTTTGGGAGAAGATGGACTGCAAATGCTGTTCTGTCATCGTTGGATCCTGCTCTGCTTTAAGAGGGAATTTCCAGACACCGAGGCCCTGAGGATGTGGGAGGCTTGTTGGGCTCACTATCAAGTAAAATAGTTTATAACGCATTAAAGATTATATGTGAAAAAAATTAGGGTTTGATAATAATAAAAAGGGTTAGTCTGCATTCTCGAAACTGTACAGAAGAGAGCATAATTTGTGAGCTCTATCAGCTGTTATAATACAATAATGTTCTCATTCTTGTTTCTTACAGACAGATTATTTCCACCTTTTCCTTTGTGTATCAATTATTGTGATATATGGGGATGATGTGATTGAGCAACAGCTGCCAACTGACCAAATGTTGCTGCACTTTAGTAATCTGGCGATGCACATGAATGGAGACCTGGTCCTCCGGAAGGTAGGATTAAAACATCATGAATTCAGACCAACCTCTGTTCACCTAAGATCCCTGCAATACTGCTAAGTACACGTGCCCACTGCTCTACAAATTACCCTTCCTCTCAGTATACTGTTTAAAGGGACATGAAACCCCAAATTTGTCTTTTTTACGAATCAGACAGAAAATACAATTTAAACAACTTTCCAATTTACTTCTATTATCAATTTTGCTTCATTCTCTTGTTATCTTTTATTGAGGGAGAAGCAATGTACTAAAGGGAGCTAGCTGAACACGTCAGTAAGCCAATGAAAACAGGCATATACTGTATATCTGTAGCAGGAAGAAGAAGGCGCCAATAGAATAATATCGCTACAAACCAAACATTGAGCAAGGTAATTGAGAATAGTACTCACAAGCAGAGCGGCACTGATTCGTGCCTTAACAAGCAGACCGGGACTTCAGCGTCGCCCGGAAGACCAACATAGGCAATACCCAATCACTGATCAGGAACACACTACCAGCAGCCAATCGGGAACCCGAAGTGGTAACACACCTTCCTCTCGATACCTCCGGTATTCGTTCTCCCCTTTATCCATTATCAACCTGCACTAATACCGAGGAACCGGAGGGTGTTCCCGGCGTTCTGTGGTCTGTTTTTCCCCAGCTGAGTGTGCAGAGCCCCGGAGGTATCGAGAGGAAGGTGTGTTACCACTTCGGGTTCCTGATTGGCTGCTGGTAGTGTGTTCCTGATCGGTGATTGGGTATTGCCTATGTTGGTCTTCCGGGCGACGCTGAAGTCCCGGTCTGCTTGTTAAGGCACGAATCAGTGCCGCTCTGCTTGTGAGTACTATTCTCAATTACCTTGCTCAATGTTTGGTTTGTAGCGATATTATTCTATTGGCGCCTTCTTCTTCCTGCTACAGGTACTATTCGCCTCATCTTTCATCGGAAGAGCTGCCTTGCATCTAGACTTCGGAATCCATTGACTACCATCACTGTTTGTTTCCCAAGCACACCTCCATAGGAGGATTGTTACTCTGAATTGGTCATATACTGTATATGTAGCCACCAATCAGCCACTAGCTCCCAGATCCTGAGTCTACCTAGGTATGCTTTTTAACTAAGGATACCAAAAGAATGAAGCAAATGAAATGGCAGATGTAAATAAGAAAATTGTTTAGAATTGTATTCTCTGTCTCATTATTGGACGAAAGAAGATTGGTTTCATGTTCCTTTAATCAACTAAAATAATGCTCCACATACATTGCATTAACTCTTCACAAAATAACCACCCCCATACAACTGTCCAACTTTCCACATATGCAGCCTAGTTGCACATCTCTCAAATCAAATCTCAAGCACTTATCCAACTTCCCAACATGCTGTTTAGACAAGAATATTACCACACCTTGTCTATTACGTATAGTACATCCATATCTTAGCCTTGGAACTTTACTTCTGACACTACATATCAAAGGTTTGTCTGGTTATTACAGGACAACACCATCTTCTAGTGTAAACCATTAGGTATACCAGTCCTCTTACTTTCAAATAACCTCTTTTTACTCCTTATAATCACCCTATCTATCCTTTCCATATTGTTATTTAATTCTCATTTCTTCTCTCCTCATTTACATGTAGGCTCGAAGTTTGCTTTATCAGTTTAGACTTTTACCCAGAATCCCCTGCAGTGTGCATGATCTCTGCAAGCTCTGTGGCTCGGGCATGTGGGACAGTGGCTATATTCCTCCAGTGGAGTGTACTGGGCACCACCCTGGCTCTGAGAGCTGCCCATATGGGGGTATTGTGGAGGAACCATCCCCTAAACCACCCAAAGACAATAAAAGAGGACCTAAAGTACGAGATGTGTTTACTTTCAGAAAATAGGAAATAAGAAACAAACAACATTTGGAATTTGTAAGCAACAGGTTGCTGAATTAGCAAACCCATCTGCATATGGTGGGGGTCTGTGCAACCAGTATCAGGTCAAGCAGAATCCACAGTCGGCTGCAGATGAAGCACGGACAATAAGGAAGCACAAATGAAGGCATCCATGAGAAAGAAAAAAAATTTGAAAAAAGAAAAACAGCAAAGAGAGCAGTTAATGGAGTACCTAGGAACATGTAGAATAGAAGTATCTTGAGGCCCAATCCACAGAAGCAACTAATATTGGAGATACAGCTCTTGTATCAGTTTGTCTTGTTGGGTGGTGTTGTGGGGGCTCTAATTGTTGAACTGGCAAACCAAAAAAAAAGTGTTAAAAAAACATGGCTTCTGTTGCAACCAAAGTGACTTGACTGGTGACAGTCACAGCTCACAATTAGTATGTGAGCTTTAGACTATACCCAGAGGGGAGAGTTATGCGTCCCTTATTGCGCTTTCTAATATTCCTTAATATATATTACAGAAATGCTAAATACCAACCTGGAATTCTACTTTATAATGAAGCTTAGTGGAGTTTTTCCTCCTTGCGTACACAGTTTGGTATTATTAGAACCAGGGTACTCTATCTTGGTTCTGGGACTTTCATCCCTTACCATGGAAAAGTTGCACATGCAAACCCATTGAGTGACAGAGCTCTCATCATAATGGGTCCCCTGGTTTGTATATAGGGGAGACAGAATCCAGTGTGTGGATACAATTTGTTTGGCTCTCCCTAGAGATGCATGAATTTAGTATAACTCAGGACAAGAAATGCCTGTTTTTTTTGGCAAGGAAGACAAAATGATTGTTTAACATTTTAGGGACTGAGAACTACTGTGGAGATTATTTTACTTATTTTATTGCAAACCTATAAATGTGAAATAATAAGAGAAAACGTTGATTGGAAAGCAACCACATATCAGATACCAGCGAAGCACAATCTTACACAATCCCTTCCTGCCCCTAATTCTTGGGAACTCTGATATACAGTGATTCATTTCCACAGGCTGGGCCTTCACTAATCACAATTTCTAATAAAATTATGTATCCTTCTACCTGTCGCTCTGTGTTTTTATTCCTTATTTGTTGGGTATATTTTTTTACATTTCAAGAAACATTTAAAATAGGTGAGCTAATGACCATTACATACATTTCTATAAAAATAAACTTAATGAACCACTAAATATAGTAGAATAGCATAATCAATAAATGCATAATAAAGAGACAATGGGAAATCACTTAGTTTGAATTTCAAATGAGTAGTAGATTTTTTTTCTGACAACAGTCATATTTTCCTTTCTAATGTATCATGTGACAGCCATCAGCCAATCACAAAATGCATATACATTTATTAAGTGAATCTTGCACATGCTCAGTAGGATCTGGTACATCAAAATGTGTGCATATAAAAAGATTGTGTACATTTATATAATGGAAGTTAACTGGAAAGATGTTTGAAATTGTGTGCTCTATTTAAATCATGAAAGTTTAATTTTGACTCGACTGCCCCTTTAAAGGGACATAACATTCAAAATGAGACTTTCATTGTTCAGACAAAGAATGCAATTGTAAAGGGACAGTCTAATTCAATTTTTTTATTGTTTAAAAAGATAGATAATCCCTTTATATGTAGAAAACCGCCTCATAATAGCTCCACCCTGCAGGTTGGTGCTCGCTCACTCAACAGCGGTTCTGTAGTACTTCTGTGATTGATGTTCAGCCTCCTAAGTGCTCTTTAGTGCCCTCTGCAAGTATCGCCTTTTATCACCTTCTTGGAAGATATTCTATATGTGTCTCTCACAACAGCTTTCTGACTGCAGCACTTTTATTAACAAGACAGTTCTTCAACAAATTATGTCCACCAGGCTCATGATTGTAGCAATATAAAGTGTTTTGTTGATCATTTTCCTATAAAGTTACTTGTTCTACATCACCGGGATTGCCAGTGACGTAGAACATGTAAGTAGGGAAATTGTTGTCTCTTCTTTGTGTCCTTATCCCAAGAATGCTTCAGAAAGATCTTTACATAATTTGGATGTTGTTCGATCATTGAGGTATTATATTGATGCTTCTAAGGATTTTAGACAAAATTCTAGTTTGTTTCTTAAATTTTCTGGTTCTAGGAAAGGACAGAAAGTTTCTGCTGTTTCTTTGGCCTCTTGGTTGAAACTTTTGATTCATAAGGCTTACTTGGAGGCAGGTCAACCTCCACTAAAAAATGGATTACTGCTCATTCTACAAGATCAGTTGCCGCTTCTTGGTCTTTCTAGACTGAGGCTTCAGTTGACCAAATTTGCAAGGCAGCTACTTGGTCTTCTTTGCATACTTCTACTAGATTCTACCATTTTGATGATTTTGCTTCTTCTGAGGCAACTTTTGGTACAAAGGTTCTTCAGACATTTGTCTCTGATTTATTTTTCCCTGTGGTTTACATTTTACGTGCATTAGTTCTTCTTAGTTGTGGATTTAGTTCTTCATTGACAAAAGGATGTTTCTCCAACATAGGTGTGTCCGGTCCACGGCGTCATCCTTACTTGTGGGATATTCTCTTCCCCAACAGGAAATGGCAAAGAGCCCAGCAAAGCTGGTCACATGATCCCTCCTAGGCTCCGCCTTCCCCAGTCATTCTCTTTGCCGTTGTACAGGCAACATCTCCACGGAGATGGCTTAGAGTTTAATCTCTTCTACCGATAAATATTCTGGAACTGAGAGCGATACTCAATGCTCTCAAGGCTTGGCCTCAGCTAGCAAAGGCCAAGTTCATACGGTTTCAATCAGACAACATGACGACTGTTGCGTACATCAACCATCAGGGGGGAACAAGGAGTTCCCTGGCGATGGAAGAAGTGACCAAAATCATTCAATGGGCGGAGACTCACTCCTGCCACTTGTCTGCAATCCACATCCCAGGAGTGGAAAATTGGGAAGCGGATTTTCTGAGTCGTCAGACATTACATCCGGGGGAGTGGGAACTCCATCCGGAAATCTTTGCCCAAATTACTCAACTGTGGGGCATTCCAGACATGGATCTGATGGCCTCTCGTCAGAACTTCAAGGTTCCTTGCTACGGGTCCAGATCCAGGGATCCCAAGGCGACTCTAGTAGATGCACTAGTAGCACCTTGGACCTTCAAACTAGCTTATGTATTCCCGCCGTTTCCTCTCATCCCCAGGCTGGTAGCCAGGATCAATCAGGAGAGGGCATCGGTGATCTTGATAGCTCCTGCGTGGCCACGCAGGACTTGGTATGCAGACCTGGTGAATATGTCATCGGCTCCACCATGGAAGCTACCTTTGAGACGAGACCTTCTTGTTCAAGGTCCGTTCGAACATCCGAATCTGGTCTCACTCCAACTGACTGCTTGGGGATTGAACGCTTGATCTTATCAAAGCGAGGGTTCTCAGATTCTGTTATTGATACTCTTGTTCAGGCCAGAAAGCCTGTAACTAGAAAAATTTACCACAAAATATGGAAAAAATATATCTGTTGGTGTGAATCTAAAGGATTCCCTTGGGACAAGGTAAAAATTCCTAAGATTCTATCCTTTCTTCAAGAAGGATTGGAGAAAGGATTATCTGCAAGTTCCTTGAAGGGACAGATTTCTGCCTTGTCTGTGTTACTTCACAAAACGCTGGCAGCTGTGCCAGATGTTCAAGCCTTTGTTCAGGCTCTGGTTAGAATCAAGCCTGTTTACAAACCTTTGACTCCTCCTTGGAGTCTCAATTTAGTTCTTTCAGTTCTTCAGGGGGTTCCGTTTGAACCCTTACATTCCGTTGATATTAAGTTATTATCTTGGAAAGTTTTGTTTTTGGTTGCAATTTCTTCTGCTAGAAGAGTTTCAGAATTATCTGCTCTGCAGTGTTCTCCTCCTTATCTGGTGTTCCATGCAGATAAGGTGGTTTTACGTACTAAACCTGGTTTTCTTCCGAAAGTTGTTTCTAACAAAAACATTAACCAGGAGATAGTCGTGCCTTCTTTGTGTCCGAATCCAGTTTCAAAGAAGGAACGTTTGTTGCACAATTTGGATGTTGTTCGCGCTCTAAAATTCTATTTAGATGCTACAAAGGATTTTAGACAAACATCTTCCTTGTTTGTTGTTTATTCTGGTAAAAGGAGAGGTCAAAAAGCAACTTCTACCTCTCTCTCTTTTTGGATTAAAAGCATCATCAGATTGGCTTATGAGACTGCCGGACGGCAGCCTCCTGAAAGAATCACAGCTCATTCCACTAGGGCTGTGGCTTCCACATGGGCCTTCAAGAACGAGGCTTCTGTTGATCAGATATGTAAGGCAGCGACTTGGTCTTCACTGCACACTTTTACCAAATTTTACAAGTTTGATACTTTTGCTTCTTCTGAGGCTATTTTTGGGAGAAAGGTTTTGCAAGCCGTGGTGCCTTCCATTTAGGTGACCTGATTTGCTCCCTCCCTTCATCCGTGTCCTAAAGCTTTGGTATTGGTTCCCACAAGTAAGGATGACGCCGTGGACCGGACACACCTATGTTGGAGAAAACAGAATTTATGTTTACCTGATAAATTACTTTCTCCAACGGTGTGTCCGGTCCACGGCCCGCCCTGGTTTTTTTAATCAGGTCTGATAATTTATTTTCTTTAACTACAGTCACCACGGTATCATATGGTTTCTCCTATGCAAATATTCCTCCTTTACGTCGGTCGAATGACTGGGGAAGGCGGAGCCTAGGAGGGATCATGTGACCAGCTTTGCTGGGCTCTTTGCCATTTCCTGTTGGGGAAGAGAATATCCCACAAGTAAGGATGACGCCGTGGACCGGACACACCGTTGGAGAAAGTAATTTATCAGGTAAACATAAATTCTGTTTTTTTAAATCCCCTCCCCCTTTATGGCTCATTACTCATAGACTCCACAGCTTGGGTTTTAGTTCCCAGGAGTTATGGATCGTGGATTCTCACCACCTGTATGAAAGAAAACATAATGTATCCTTACCTGATAAATTAATTTTTTTCATGGTGGTGAGAGTCCACTAGACCCCACCCTGTATTTTTTTAGTGTCCTTTTTTTATTTTTTTAGCACATCTTTTTTTTCCCTGCTCCTTTTATTTTTTGCTCTTATTTGGTGATTTCAAAGGAAAAATGTGACAGCTTTGTTATCTGCTGGATGCTGATATTTTTGTCATCAAAAAACCACCAGAAACTGAAACTCAACCATATTTAACTATCATCAATGATGTAAACTTTTGTACTCTAACAAATTGGAGTATGTCATTTTTACGTTAGAATGGTAAAATTTAAAGGGACACTAAACCCAAACATTTTCTTTCATGATTCAGGAAGAGAATACAATTTTAAGCAATATTCCAATTTACTTCTATTATCTAAGAAATAGCAATGCACATGGGTGAGCCAATCACACGAGGCATCTGTGTGCAGCCACCAATCAGCAGCTACTGAGCCTATCTAGATATGCTTTTCAGCATAGGATATCAAGAGAATGAAGCAAATTAGATAATAGAAGTAAATTAGAAAGTTGTTTAAAATGACATGCTCTTTCTAAATCATAAAAGAAAAAAATTGGGTTTTATGATCCTTTAAAACAAAAAAGCTCCCAGATGCAAAGAGCCGACTCAGCCCAAAAAAGTCTGTTCGTTAGTAGAAGTTACTATGATTGAACCACAGCCCCAAGTCCTATAAACCGTAACCAAACTTAAAACGTAATCTGAGCACGGAGGAAAAGTGTCAGTTAAATATATAACCACAGTTACTGATATGGAATATGTAGGCTATGTTTAACCAGTAGCAATAAAATAGCCCTATTAATCACTTATGTTGTGCATTATTTAGTCACAAACTACATTTTTTTCAGTTACTGTTGTGCTTTACCAAAAGAAAGGTTTAAATGAGTTCAAAATTTTCACTGTTGGAAAAAAATGTTTATTGGTTTCTCAAGCTCTTGTATAAAGTGAATTTAGAGAACTCCATACAAGGTTAGAACTGGTCAACCTCTTCTCTGAAGAAGAAGAAAAAAAGAAGTCTTGATATTAAAATGAAGTGATTTTTCCATAGGATTAGAGCAGTTTGTGCAAATACAGAAAACGGAAATACCTGCAGTTGTGACATAATACAGAGCTATGGGAATAAGATAACTGTCCATCAGAGGTGACTTTACTCTAACTCAGATTAACCCTTTGTTTCTTTAGGGCAGCAGTAGGAAAATACGATCCAGGGCCAAATCAGACCCACTGCCTGTTTTTGTACAGCCCGTCGGCTGAGAATGTTATTTTACATGGAAACAAAATCAAAAGAATAATAATATTTTGTGGCATGGGGAAATGATCTGAAATTCAAATTTCAGTGTCTATCAAAAATCGTTTTATTGGAACACAGCGACTCTCATTCATTTCTGTATTGTCAGTAGCTGCTTTCACACGACAATGAAACCGCTGAAGGGATAGAAAGGTCAGCATTAGCACAAATGCTTCTAGTAAAAGTCAGCGGCATACGAGGTGACTAGAGGGCCGTGCCTGCTCAGAGACTTGCTGTGTTTTGTGTCAGTGAATTATTTGTGCCACTGCTTACACTCAGGTGCGGTGTTTCAGCGGCGTACGAGGTGACTAGAGGGCCGTGCCTGCTCAGAGACTTGCTGTGTTTTGTGTCAGTGAATTATTTGTGCCACTGCTTACACTCAGGTGCGGTGTTTCAGCGGCATACGAGGTGACTAGAGGGCCGTGCCTGCTCAGAGACCCGGTGTGTTTTGTGTCAGTGAATTATTTGTGCCGCTGCTTACACTCAGGTGCGGTGTTTAATTGATGGTGCAAGAAGCACAGTGTACAGTATGTGCATATGCTGCTTAAAAACACTGACAACGTTTATTAGAAACATTTCTGCTAATTGATGTATATTGCAAAAATGCTTCTATTTAAAATGTAAATGCACATTTCAATTTTGACCTTTCTATTCCTATGTGTAGTTGTGACACAGACTATATGTGGAGCTTTCTTCGCTTCTTGGCATACTACAATATACTACAATATACTACAATATACTACAATATACAGTGATACAATATTCGGAACTAAAAGGAAAGAAATAGAAAATGTAAAATGAAATCTTATCACAGCACCTTTTCTTCACACAAAAAAATGAAAATGAGGCTGGAACCAAATTATATTTTTGAATACCTTGTTTGTTTTTTGTATGTTTTTAATTTCGTCCATCAAATTTATGGAAATTTGTTTTCTCTCATTAGAAAAGTACCTGCTTAATAGCCTTCATTTTGCTTCTTGGCCTGCAAAGACTAAAATATGTATTATCTGGCCCATTACAGAAAAAGGTTGCTGACCCCTGGTCTATACTGAAATTCAGAAAGTATAATCAATATCACGTTTAAAATATCTTAAAATAATGTTTATTAATATATGGTTCTTTAAAACTGTTTACGTCTGTAACATTCTGTTAGTAGTATGTTCAAAATATTCAAATTTAGTTGAAATGGAGATGGCATGCACAATATTATTACGCAGGGTTTTTTAAACTCCCCCCCCCCCCCCCAGGATCCAGAGCAATAATACCACACACCTTTGCAACCTTATTTCTCCAACATAGGTGTGTCCGGTCCACGGCGTCATCCTTACTTGTGGGATATTCTCTTCCCCAACAGGAAATGGCAAAGAGCCCAGCAAAGCTGGTCACATGATCCCTCCTAGGCTCCGCCTACCCCAGTCATTCTCTTTGCCGTTGTACAGGCAACATCTCCACGGAGATGGCTTAGAGTTTTTTAGTGTTTAACTGTAGTTTTTATTATTCAATCAAGAGTTTGTTATTTTAAAATAGTGCTGGTATGTACTATTTACTCAGAAACAGAAAAGAGATGAAGATTTCTGTTTGTATGAGGAAAATGATTTTAGCAACCGTTACTAAAATCCATGGCTGTTCCACACAGGACTGTTGAGAGGAATTAACTTCAGTTGGGGGAACAGTGAGCAGTCTCTTGCTGCTTGAGGTATGACACATTCTAACAAGACGATGTAATGCTGGAAGCTGTCATTTTCCCTATGGGATCCGGTAAGCCATGTTTATTAAGATTGTAAATAAGGGCTTCACAAGGGCTTATTAAGACTGTAGACTTTTTCTGGGCTAAATCGATTCATTATTAACACATATTTAGCCTTGAGGAATCATTTAATCTGGGTATTTTGATAAGATTATATCGGCAGGCACTTTTTTAGACACCTTTCTCTTTAGGGGCTTTCCCAAATCATAGGCAGAGCCTCATTTTCGCGCCGGTGTTGCGCACTTGTTTTTGAGAGGCATGACATGCAGTCGCATGTGTGAGGAGCTCTGATACATAGAAAAGACTTTCTGAAGGCGTCATTTGGTATCGTATTCCCCTTTGGGCTTGGTTGGGTCTCAGCAAAGCAGATACCAGGGACTGTAAAGGGGTTAAAGTTAAAAACGGCTCCGGTTCCGTTATTTTAAGGGTTAAAGCTTCCAAATTTGGTGTGCAATACTTTTAAGGCTTTAAGACACTGTGGTGAAATTTTGGTGAATTTTGAACAATTCCTTCATATTTTTTCGCAATTGCAGTAATAAAGTGTGTTCAGTTTAAAATTTAAAGTGACAGTAACGGTTTTATTTTAAAACGTTTTTTGTACTTTGTTATCAAGTTTAAGCCTGTTTAACATGTCTGAACTACCAGATAGACTGTGTTCTGAATGTGGGGAAGCCAGAGTTCCTTCTCATTTAAATAAATGTGATTTATGTGACAATGACAATGATGCCCAAGATGATTCCTCAAGTGAGGGGAGTAAGCATGGTACTGCATCATTCCCTCCTTCGTCTACACGAGTCTTGCCCACTCAGGAGGCCCCTAGTACATCTAGCGCGCCAATACTCCTTACTATGCAACAATTAACGGCTGTAATGGATAATTCTGTCAAAAACATTTTAGCCAAAATGCACACTTATCAGCGTAAGCGCGACTGCTCTGTTTTAGATACTGAAGAGCATGACGACGCTGATAATAATGGTTCTGAAGGGCCCCTAAACCAGTCTGATGGGGCCAGGGAGGTTTTGTCTGAGGGAGAAATTACTGATTCAGGGAACATTTCTCAACAAGCTGAACCTGATGTGATTACGTTTAAATTTAAGTTGGAACATCTCCGCATTCTGCTTAAGGAGGTATTATCCACTCTGGATGATTGTGACAAGTTGGTCATCCCAGAGAAACTATGTAAAATGGACAAGTTCCTAGAGGTCCCGGGGCTCCCAGAAGCTTTTCCTATACCCAAGCGGGTGGCGGACATTGTAAATAAAGAATGGGAAAGGCCCGGTATTCCTTTCGTCCCTCCCCCCATATTTAAAAAATTGTTTCCTATGGTCGACCCCAGAAAGGACTTATGGCAGACAGTCCCCAAGGTCGAGGGAGCGGTTTCCACTTTAAACAAACGCACCACTATACCCATAGAAGATAGTTGTGCTTTCAAAGATCCTATGGATAAAAAATTAGAAGGTTTACTTAAAAAGATGTTTGTTCAGCAGGGTTACCTTCTACAACCAATTTCATGCATTGTCCCTGTCGCTACAGCCGCGTGTTTCTGGTTCGATGAGCTGGTAAAGGCGGTCGATAGTGATTCTCCTCCTTATGAGGAGATTATGGACAGAATCAATGCTCTCAAATTGGCTAATTCTTTCACCCTAGACGCCACTTTGCAATTGGCTAGGTTAGCGGCTAAGAATTCTGGGTTTGCTATTGTGGCGCGCAGAGCGCTTTGGTTGAAATCTTGGTCAGCTGATGCGTCTTCCAAGAACAAGCTACTTAACATTCCTTTCAAGGGGAAAACGCTGTTTGGCCCTGACTTGAAAGAGATTATCTCTGATATCACTGGGGGTAAGGGCCATGCCCTTCCTCAGGATCGGCCTTTCAAGGCCAAAAATAAACCTAATTTTCGTCCCTTTCGTAGAAACGGACCAGCCCAAAGTGCTACGTCCTCTAAGCAAGAGGGTAATACTTCTCAAGCCAAGCCAGCTTGGAGACCAATGCAAGGCTGGAACAAGGGAAAGCAGGCCAAGAAACCTGCCACTGCTACCAAGACAGCATGAAATGTTGGCCCCCGATCCGGGACCGGATCTGGTGGGGGGCAGACTCTCTCTCTTCGCTCGGGCTTGGGCAAGAGATGTTCTGGATCCTTGGGCGCTAGAAATAGTCTCCCAAGGTTATCTTCTGGAATTCAAGGGGCTTCCCCCAAGGGGGAGGTTCCACAGGTCTCAGTTGTCTTCAGACCACATAAAAAGACAGGCATTCTTACGTTGTGTAGAAGACCTGTTAAAAATGGGAGTGATTCATCCTGTTCCATTAGGAGAACAAGGGATGGGGTTCTACTCCAATCTGTTCATAGTTCCCAAAAAAGAGGGAACGTTCAGACCAATCTTAGATCTCAAGATCTTAAATAAGTTTCTCAAGGTTCCATCGTTCAAAATGGAAACCATTCGAACAATTCTTCCTTCCATCCAGGAAGGTCAATTCATGACCACGGTGGATTTAAAGGATGCGTATCTACATATTCCTATCCACAAGGAACATCATCGGTTCCTAAGGTTCGCATTCCTGGACAAGCATTACCAGTTCGTGGCGCTTCCTTTCGGATTAGCCACTGCTCCAAGGATTTTCACAAAGGTACTAGGGTCCCTTCTAGCTGTGCTAAGACCAAGGGGCATTGCTGTAGTACCTTACTTGGACGACAGTCTGATTCAAGCGTCGTCCCTTCCTCAAGCAAAGGCTCACACGGACATTGTCCTGGCCTTTCTCAGATCTCACGGATGGAAAGTGAACGTGGAAAAGAGTTCTCTATCTCCGTCAACAAGGGTTCCCTTCTTGGGGACAATAATAGACTCCTTAGAAATGAGGATTTTTCTGACAGAGGCCAGAAAAACAAAACTTCTAGACTCTTGTCGGATACTTCATTCCGTTCCTCTTCCTTCCATAGCGCAGTGCATGGAAGTGATAGGTTTGATGGTAGCGGCAATGGACATAGTTCCTTTTGCGCGCATTCATCTAAGACCATTACAACTGTGCATGCTCAGTCAGTGGAATGGGGACTATACAAACTTGTCTCCGAGGATACAAGTAAATCAGAGGACCAGAGACTCACTCCGTTGGTGGCTGTCCCTGGACAACCTGTCACAAGGGATGACCTTCCGCAGACCAGAGTGGGTCATTGTCACGACCGACGCCAGTCTGATGGGCTGGGGCGCGGTCTGGGGATCCCTGAAAGCTCAGGGTCTTTGGTCTCGGGAAGAATCTCTTCTACCGATAAATATTCTGGAACTGAGAGCGATATTCAATGCTCTCAAGGCTTGGCCTCAGCTAGCGAGGGCCAAGTTCATACGGTTTCAATCAGACAACATGACAACTGTTGCGTACATCAACCATCAGGGGGGAACAAGGAGTTCCCTGGCGATGGAAGAAGTGACCAAAATCATTCTATGGGCGGAGTCTCACTCCTGCCACCTGTCTGCTATCCACATCCCAGGAGTGGAAAATTGGGAAGCGGATTTTCTGAGTCGTCAGACATTGCATCCGGGGGAGTGGGAACTCCATCCGGAAATCTTTGCCCAAGTCACTCAACTGTGGGGCATTCCAGACATGGATCTGATGGCCTCTCGTCAGAACTTCAAAGTTCCTTGCTACGGGTCCAGATCCAGGGATCCCAAGGCGGCTCTAGTGGATGCACTAGTAGCACCTTGGACCTTCAAACTAGCTTATGTATTCCCGCCGTTTCCTCTCATCCCCAGGCTGGTAGCCAGGATCAATCAGGAAAGGGCGTCGGTGATCTTGATAGCTCCTGCGTGGCCACGCAGGACTTGGTATGCAGATCTGGTGAATATGTCATCGGCTCCACCATGGAAGCTACCTTTGAGACGAGACCTTCTTGTTCAAGGTCCGTTCGAACATCCGAATCTGGTCTCACTCCAGCTGACTGCTTGGAGATTGAACGCTTGATCTTATCGAAGCGAGGGTTCTCAGATTCTGTTATCGATACTCTTGTTCAGGCCAGAAAGCCTGTAACTAGAAAGATTTACCACAAAATTTGGAAAAAATATATCTGTTGGTGTGAATCTAAAGGATTCCCTTGGGACAAGGTTAAGATTCCTAAGATTCTATCCTTCCTTCAAGAAGGATTGGAAAAAGGATTATCTGCAAGTTCCCTGAAGGGACAGATTTCTGCCTTGTCTGTGTTACTTCACAAAAAGCTGGCAGCTGTGCCAGATGTTCAAGCCTTTGTTCAGGCTCTGGTTAGAATCAAGCCTGTTTACAAACCTTTGACTCCTCCTTGGAGTCTCAACTTAGTTCTTTCAGTTCTTCAGGGGGTTCCGTTTGAACCCTTACATTCCGTTGATATTAAGTTATTATCTTGGAAAGTTTTGTTTTTGGTTGCAATTTCTTCTGCTAGAAGAGTTTCAGAATTATCTGCTCTGCAGTGTTCTCCTCCTTATCTGGTGTTCCATGCAGATAAGGTGGTTTTACGTACTAAACCTGGTTTTCTTCCAAAAGTTGTTTCTAACAAAAACATTAACCAGGAGATTATCGTACCTTCTCTGTGTCCGAAACCAGTTTCGAAGAAGGAACGTTTGTTGCACAATTTGGATGTTGTTCGCGCTCTAAAATTCTATTTAGATGCTACAAAGGATTTTAGACAAACATCTTCCTTGTTTGTTGTTTATTCCGGTAAAAGGAGAGGTCAAAAAGCAACTTCTACCTCTCTCTCTTTTTGGATTAAAAGCATCATCAGATTGGCTTACGAGACTGCCGGACGGCAGCCTCCCGAAAGAATCACAGCTCATTCCACTAGGGCTGTGGCTTCCACATGGGCCTTCAAGAACGAGGCTTCTGTTGATCAGATATGTAGGGCAGCGACTTGGTCTTCACTGCACACTTTTACCAAATTTTACAAGTTTGATACTTTTGCTTCTTCTGAGGCTATTTTTGGGAGAAAGGTTTTGCAAGCCGTGGTGCCTTCCATCTAGGTGACCTGATTTGCTCCCTCCCATCATCCGTGTCCTAAAGCTTTGGTATTGGTTCCCACAAGTAAGGATGACGCCGTGGACCGGACACACCTATGTTGGAGAAAACAGAATTTATGTTTACCTGATAAATTACTTTCTCCAACGGTGTGTCCGGTCCACGGCCCGCCCTGGTTTTTTAATCAGGTCTGATAATTTATTTTCTTTAACTACAGTCACCACGGTATCATATGGTTTCTCCTATGCAAATATTCCTCCTTAACGTCGGTCGAATGACTGGGGTAGGCGGAGCCTAGGAGGGATCATGTGACCAGCTTTGCTGGGCTCTTTGCCATTTCCTGTTGGGGAAGAGAATATCCCACAAGTAAGGATGACGCCGTGGACCGGACACACCGTTGGAGAAAGTAATTTATCAGGTAAACATAAATTCTGTTTTTTATTTTATGAAGTTAATATACAACAAGATAGCTGAACTTTTTGGCAAAGTGACTAAAATGTGTGCGTACTTTATTCCTGATTGTAGTCAAACTTGAAAGTGTTGTAAAAATTAATAACACCCTGTTGTTTCTCAGCGGTTTTGGGCTCCTCAGAGCAACCGTGATCTCCCAGAGCTTTGGTTTCCCTTATTTTCATCTGTCCACCTGATCTTGAAAGAGCTGGTCTCTGACCAACCTATCCCTCTCTGGCCGGCTGGGCTCCTGGAACTACCGGCCGGCCCCAGCACCCTCTGGGACACTTTACCTCCGGCCGCTTTGAAGGCCCCTTGCTCCAGAGCTCCGCTCTCTTGGGGGTTGGTACCCCGTGGGAGGGCAAGAGGTGGGCCAATTGCCAGAGGTGAGCTCCATTGGGAACCGGGGTTTCCGAGCCCTATTCAGCAGACCACCCTTCGGCTGACTGCCCCCATGAAACCGCCGACCGGCCTCATCAGCTCGGATCCCCGGGCCCCTTCATCCCAGGTCGCTCCAGCAGTCCTTTGTCCCAGAGCTCCGCTCTCCGGGGAATTACTACCTCTGGGGAAGGACCAAAGGTAGGGTGATTTACAGGGGAGAGCTCTCTCAGGAACCGGGGGTTTTGGACCCCTCCCCCATCATTACCCCCTCTTATAATGGCCTGCCCGGTGTACATTGGAAAGCCATAAAATGGGATCTTATCACAGCACCTTTTCTTCACACACAAAAAATTAAAATAAGGCTGGAACCAAATTATATTTTGAATACCTTGTTTGTTTTTTGTATATTTATAATTTCGTCCATCAAATTTATGGAAATTTGTTTTCTCTCATTATAAAAGTACCTGCTTAATAGCCTTAATTTTGCTTCTTGGCCTGCAAAGACTAAAATATGTATTATCTGGCTCATTACAGAAAAAGGTTGCTGACTTCTGGTCTATACTGAAATTCAGAAAGTATAATCAATATCACGTTTAAAATATCTTAAAATAATGTTTATTAATATATGGTTCTTTAAAACTGTTTACGTCTGTAACATTCTGTTAGTAGTATGTTCAAAATAATCAAATTTAGTTGAAATGGAGGTGGCATGCACAATATGATTACGCAGGTTTTTTTAAACTCCCCCCCCCAGGACCCAGAGCAATAATACCACACACCTTTGCAACCTTATTTTCATTTTCTGAAGGTAATATACAACAAGATAGCTGAACTTTTTGACAAAGTGACTAAAATGTGTGCATACTTTATTCTTGATTGTAGTCAAACTTGAAAGTGTTGTAAAAGTTAATAACACACTGTCACGGATACCGGGCTGCAGGGGTTAAACTCCTACCTCTAACCCCCCCCCCCCCCCCCCTTCTGTTGTTTCTCAGCGGTTTTGGGCTCAGAGCAACCGCGATCTCCCAGAGCTTTGGTTTCCCTTGTTTTCATCGGTCCACCTGATCTTGAAAGAGCTGGTCTCTGACTGACCTATCCCCCTCCGTCCGGCCTTCTGGAACTACTGGCCAGCCCCAGCACCCTCCGGGACACTTTACCTCCGGCCGCTTCAAGGGCCCTTGCCCCAGAGCTCTGCTCTCTTGGGGTTGTTATCCCGTGGGGAGGGCAAGAGGTGGGCCAATTGCAAGAGGTGAGCTCTATTGGGAACCAGGGCCGCTTCTGCTCGGATCCCGGGCCCCTTCATCCCAGGTCGCTCCAGCGGTCCTTTGTCCCAGAGCTCCGCTCTCTGGGGATTTTACTACCTTTGGGGAAGGACCAGAGGTGGGTTGATTTACAGGGGAGAGCTCTCTCAGGAACTAGGGGTTTTGGACCCCCCCCCCCATCATTACGCCCTCTTACAATGGCCTGTCTGGTGTACGTTGGATAAGCCATAACTCCGACCCCCAGCCATGGATTAAGGCGCTTTTTGGACCGAAGTAGTTGGGGGCCAGCGACTTTCCAACGACACCCTGGAAGGACCGCCGCTCCCCCGGGATCACCTTGAATACCCCATCCTTGTACCACTGGACACTGGAGAACAATGGAGGCGCGGGAATGGCGGGAGATGTGAGGGTCAGATAAGGCTTGTTATCAAGATCAGTTTTTGTATAAATGTTGTGTGTTTTTACCAATAAAGTGTACTTCGTGTTTTCACCTAAATGCTAGTCTGTCTAGTTATTTGGGTGGGCTCTGCTAGAATCACTTTACTACATAACGGCAGGTTCCAGGCCTCGGGAGGATCCATTGGCGGAGCTACCCAGTCGGGGTAGCCAGGAATCCGTCACACACACACACCACATACTCTCATACAACACACACACTCTCTCATACAACATGCATACACACCACACACTCTCTAACAACACACACACTCTCTCATACAACATGCATACACACCACACACTCTCTAACAACACACACACTCTCTCATACAACATGCATACACACCACACACTCTCTAACAACACACACACTCTCTCATACAACATGCATACACACCACACACTCTCTAACAACACACACACTCTCTCATACAACATGCATACACACCACACACTCTCATACAACACACACACTCTCTCATACAACATGCATACACACCACACACTCTCTAACAACACACACACCCAGTAAACACTGTGTTGCGACCTGTGGTATGAAGAACCCTGGATTACAGTGTGAAAATGCTCCTCCATATACAATCTCCTTATAGTTCTGTACTTATGAGGAATCGTGACAAGGGCAACTGATGCAATATTAAAGGGACAAGATAACTCAAACTTGAATTCCAAATAAAATCTTTATGCATAATAAAAAAATTGCATTATTTATGAAAGCATTGTACATCATTTAGTCTATATGTGCTTTTAGACTTTCTTCATATAGAAAAAGGAATGTCCTTGCAAAAGTCCTTGGTTTACTGTAACACATCCGAAAGTAACAGAATGGGAGACTTTTCTTGGGATCGGTTAAAAAAAATTGCATTATTTATATTGCCAGGTTATCCTATAGGGAGTGGTAGATATACTGTTATTCTCACGTTGTTAATTGAGTCAGTGATTTAGTATATTTCTTTAAGACTCACAGCGTGTGTTGATTGATGAGCGGTCTTTGGACTATTTAAGCACCGACTTCCGCTTCATCAATAGGTCTATGAGTAAGGATGTTCTTTTGCCGAAAGGCGTAAGACGATATTTTGCTGTAATCATGGCATGACATTTTTTTAAAGTTTTATGTACTCCATTAATAAAGTTTTTCTTTTATACTACAAGTCCCTTGAGATTCACCGGTCTATTGCAAGTATCCGGTTATTCTATATGTGTGGCATTTTCACTGCCAAAATAAAACTGTTGTGAATTCTGTAGGATCCAGAACTCATTTATAACTGCTCCTCAAATAAGATAAACGTACTCCACAGGCTTTTCAAGGGATATTTCCCTGGAATATAAAATACTGCAAATTGTTTTAAAACAGTTGTTTTGTGTGCAGATATTTTGCAATCTATTGCTTACTTGCTGATAGAAACTATGTGTACATATAAAAAAAAATCCCTTTAGAGGGGCTGTAAAGTCAAAATTAAACTTTCATGATTCAGATAGTTCATGCAATTTTAAAAAAAAACCTTTCCAATTTAACTTTAGCATCAAATTGACTTTGTTCTTTTGGTGTTCTTTGTTGAAAGCTAAACCTAGTTAAAGGGAAATAAAACCCACATTTTTTAACACTTTAACATAACATAAAATTTTCTTATTTACTTCTATTATCATATTTTCTTCGTTTTCTTGTTATCCTTTGTTGAACATCCAAAATGTAAGCTCAAGAGTGTGCACGTTTCAGAACTATATAGCAGCAGTTTTGCAACAATGTTATACATTAGCAGGAGCACTAGATGGCAGCACTATTTCCTGTCATGTAGTTCCTCGGGCATGTGCACGCAACCTACCTAGGTATTTCTTCAACAAAGAATATCACGAGAATGAAATAAATGTGATAATAGAAGTAAATTGGAAACTTTTTAAAAATTGTATTCTCTAGCTGAATCATGAAAGCAAATTTTGGGGTTTAATGTCCCTTTAAGCTTGTGCTAATTTCTAAGCCCTTGAAGGCTGCCCCTTATTTCAATGCATATTATTAGCTTTTCTCGGCTAGACGGTGCTAATTCATGTGTGCCCTATAGATAACATTGTGCTCACTTCCGTGGAGATATGCACGAGTCAGTACTATTTGGCTGAAATTCAAGTTTGTAAAAAGCTCTGAAATAAAGGGGCAGTCTGCAGAGGATTATCTATATTTTTAAACAATAAAAAAATTCAAGTAGTCTGTCCCTTTAAGTAAATAAAACATTTGCTTGTATAAATTCTATTTTCCTATCCCTAGATTATATTTTTATTATTGTTATTAGGGATGTGCATTTGTGTATTTGTTGTACAATGAATCACACAAATGCACATCCATAGGTATAATTATTATTATTATCATATAATGGCTACTGTCATTTAAAGGAGACAAAAGCTGTATTTGAGTTTGGGAGAAGAAACTATTACTACTGGGAGTCCTTGCTACATATTTTATTAATTTACAGAATAATGTGTAAAAAAAATAATAATTTTTCCTTGTTTTTATTCAAGTGTTTTTATACATTTTCAATATCTCCAACATTCCTTCCTGGGCTGGCCACATGCCATTGTCTTCAGTAATAAACTCTGTGTGTAGCCTTTTTCTTTGTGATAATTTTATTGCAGACGTAAATAATGTACAGGAAAAGGTGCTTTTTACAAAGTACAACAGTTACATAAACCATAAAACTGTAGTTTCCAGTGCAGACCAGGTGTTGGTGATAATTTGGAAAGATATAGCAGAATAATTCACAGACAGAAACATCATTCCAACACTTGGCTTAAGTTCTGTGTCTGCATTTTCCACATGTAGAATTTAATAAAGTAGAAAATATGATTTGCTTATGCAAGACTCTTTAGCTTACAGTTACATAAAACCGTTTGAGACGACAATACAACTTTAGAATATACATCAATTATTTATTTTAGTCGCATTTCCTGAAAATCTTGGGTTTCCAATGCTGAGAATTTGATGTACATGCTGCAGACTTCACAAACCTAACCCAGCTACATATCTGTTCCTAACTATCCTCATCAGAGGTGATGGAATACTGGAAAACAATGCAAGTTTTGTAAATAAAATGAAAATGGCAAGGCTTGTCGGCTTCAATAACCAGTCCAGACTGGCTTTTCCAAATAAGGCAAGTCATATGGGGGACAGTTGGTCATTGAAAAACTATTGCTCCAAACACAGTGTTAATGAATTTAGAACATTTTTGCACTCAGCTAATATGTTCATTTCTTTCTTAAAGGGACATTAAACACTAAATAAATGCTAGATAGAATGATGCACTCAAAGAAAAGATTAGTCTGAGAATAACATGTAGATGTATTTTTTAAATTTTCATTAACTGTTTAAATATTGACAAAATAAGTGTAAAGTTTAGTGTCTATAAAACAATGGGAGCTGCCATGTTGTAACTTAGATTGGCTTCTCTGCTGAGGCCAATTAGGGTCAGTTATAAGTAGGTCACTAGAGTGTGCAGCCAATGGCTGTGCGGAATATGTGTTCTGCACTTCCATTTCTACCAGGAACTGAAAAGCTCATGATTTCAGAATGGTATTACAGGAAAAGGGAACTAAATAAATAAATAACGAAAATATATTGCAGAATTTTTTTATATATATATATATATATATATATACAGGTATATATATATAAGGGATCAAAATAAATAAATAATGAAAGTATATTGCAGAATATATAAATATATATGATTTATCATTTTATCTTACCATCTCAAAGTGTTTAATGTTCCTTTAAGGTAGTGAGAGTCTGCGAGTACATCACCTGGCCACCAGGAGTATGCAGACACCTTACACCAGAGCTTTCCAACAACTTCCCAATATACTTCTATTAGCAATGTTGCCTAGTTCTCTTGGTATTCTTAAAGGGACAGTCTACACCAGAATTGTTATTGTTTTAAAAGATAGATAATCTCTTCATTACCCATTCCCCAGTTTTGCATAACCAACACTGTGATTACCTTATATCTAAACCTCTGCAGGCTGCACAATGTTATATGTATGGCACACATGAACTAACGCCCTCTATAAAAAAATGCCAAAAGCATTCAGATAAGAGGCAGCCTTCAAGGGCTAAGAAATTAGCATATGAGCCTACCTAGGTTTAGCTTTCAGCTAAGAATACCAAGAGAACACAGCAAATTTGATGATAAAAGTAAATTGAAAAGTTGTTTCAAATTACATGCCGTATCTGAATCATGAAAGTTTATTTTTTACTAGACTGTCCCTTTAAAGAGTAATCTTAGATGAGCTCAGGAGCATGCACATGTCTTAAAGGGATATGAAACACAAACTTTTTCTTTCATGAGTCAGATAGAGCATGCCATTTTAAACAACTTTCTAATTTACTTCTATTATCAATTATTCTTCATTCTCTTGGTATCTTTTGTTGAAAATGAGGAATGCTTAGGAGCCGGCCCATTTCTGGAGCACTATATGGCAGCAATTTTGCAAGAAACATAATTTATGCTTACCTGATAAATTTATTTCTCTTGTAGTGTGTTCAGTCCACGGGTCATCCATTACTTATGGGATATATTCTCCTTCCCAACAGGAAGTTGCAAGAGGATCACCCAAGCAGAGCTGCTATATAGCTCCTCCCCTCACATGTCATATCCAGTCATTCGACCGAAACAAGACGAGAAAGGAGAAACTATAAGGTGCAGTGGTGACTGGAGTTATAATTTTAAAATTTAGAACCTGCCTGAAAAAGACAGGGCGGGCCGTGGACTGAACATACTACAAGAGAAATAAATTTATCAGGTAAGCATAAATTATGTTTTCTCTTGTTAAGTGTGTTCAGTCCACGGGTCATCCATTACTTATGGGATACCAATACCAAAGCTAAGTACACGGATGATGGGAGGGAAAAGGCAGGAACATTAAACAGAAGGAACCACTGCCTGTAGAACCTTTCTCCCAAAACCAGCCTCCGAAGAAGCGAAAGTGTCAAATTTGTAAAATGAAGTGAAGACCAAGTTGCAGCCTTGCAAATCTGTTCAACAGAGGCCTCATTCTTAAAGGCCCAGGTGGAAGCCACAGCTCTGGTGGAATGAGCTGTAATTCTTTCAGGAGGCTGCTGTCCAGCAGTCTCATAGGCTAAACGTATTATGCTACGAAGCCAAAAAGAGAGAGAGGTAGCCGAAGCCTTTTGACCTCTCCTCTGTCCAGAGTAAACGACAAACAGAGAAGAAGTTTGTCTAAAATCTTTAGTTGCCTGTAAGTAGAACTTCAGAGCACGGACCACGTCTAGATTATGCAAAAGACGTTCCTTCTTTGAAGAAGGATTAGGACATAATGATGGAACAACAATCTCTTGATTGATATTCCTGTTAGAAACAACCTTAGGTAAAAACCCAGGTTTAGTACGCAGAACTACCTTGTCTGAATGAAAGATCAGATAAGGAGAATCACAATGTAAGGCAGATAACTCAGAGACTCTTCGAGCCGAGGAAATAGCCATCAAAAACAAAACTTTCCAAGATAAAAGCTTAATATCAACGGAATGAAGGGGTTCAAACGGAACACCCTGAAGAACTTTAAGAACCAAGTTTAAGCTCCATGGAGGAGCAACAGCTTTAAACACAGGCTTAATTCTAGCCAACGCCTGACAAAAGGCCTGGACGTCTGGATGCTCTGCCAGACGTTTGTGTAAAAGAATAGACAGAGCTGAAATCTGTCCCTTTAGCGAACTAGCGGATAAACCCTTTTCTAAACCCTCTTGTAGAAAAGCTAATATCCTAGGAATCCTAACCTTACTCCATGAGTAACTCTTGGATTCGCACCAATATAAATATTTACGCCATATCTTATGGTACATTTTTCTTGTCACAGGTTTCCGAGCCTGTATTAATGTATCAATAACCGAATCCGAAAACCCACGTTTTGATAGAATCAAGCGTTCAATTTCCAGGCAGTCAGCCTCAGAGAAATTAGGTTTGGATGGTTGAAAGGACCCTGAATTAGAAGGTCCTGCCTCAGAGGAAGAGACCATGGTGGACAGGCACTATTAGAATTACCGATGCCCTCTCCTGTTTGATCCTGGCAATCAGCCGAGGTAGCAACGGAAATGGTGGAAACACATAAGCTATGTTGAAAACCCAAGGGGCTGCTAATGCATCTACCAGCACCGCTCCCGGGTCCCTGGACCAGGATCCGTAACAAGGAAGCTTCGCGTTCTGGCGAGATGCTATGAGATCCAGATCCGGTTTGCCCCAACGACGAATCAGTTGAGCAAATACCTCCGGGTGAAGTTTCCACTCTCCCGGATGAAAAGTCTGGCGACTTAGGAAATCCGCCTCCCAGTTCTCTACGCCTGGGATGTGAATCGCTGACAGGTGGCAAGAGTGAGACTCTGCCCAGCGAATTATCTTCGAGACTTCCAACATCGCTAGGGAACTCCTGGTTCCCCCTTGATGATTGATGTAAGCCACAGTCGTGATATTGTCCGACTGAAATCTGATGAACCTCAGCTTTGCTAACTGAGGCCAAGCTAGAAGAGCATTGAATATTGCTCTTAATTCTAGAATGTTTATTGGGAGGAGTTTCTCCTCCTGAGTCCACGATCCCTGAGCCTTCTGGGAATTCCAGACTGCTCCCCAGCCTAGAAGGCTGGCATCCGTTGTTACAATCGTCCAATCTGGCCTGCGAAAGGTCATTCCTTTGGACAGATGAACCGGTGACAACCACCAGAGAAGCGAATCTCTGGTCTCCTGGTCCAGATTTAGCAAAGGGGACAGATCTGAGTAATCCCCGTTCCATTGACTGAGCATGCATAGTTGCAGCGGTCTGAGATGCAGGCGCGCAAATGGCACTACGTCCATTGCCGCGACCATTAAGCCGATTACCTCCATGCACTGAGCTACTGATGGGCTTGGAATGGAATGAAGGACACGGCAAGCATTGAGAATCTTTGATAACCTGGACTCCGTCAGGTAAATCTTCATCTCTACAGAATCTATAAGAGTCCCTAGAAAAGGAACCCTTGTGAGTGGTAACAGAGAACTCTTTTCCACGTTCACTTTCCACCCATGCGACCTCAGAAATGCTAGAACTATCTCTGTATGAGACTTTGCATTCTGAAAACTTGACGCTTGTATCAGAATGTCGTCTAGGTACGGAGCCACCGCTATGCCTCGTGGTCTTAGTACCGCCAGAAGTGAGCCCAGAACCTTCGTAAAAATTCTCGGGGCCGTGGCTAACCCGAAGGGAAGAGCCACAAACTGGTAATGCCTGTCTAGAAAGGCAAACCTCAGGTACCGATAATGATCTTTGTGAATCGGTATATGAAGGTAAGCATCCTTTAAGTCCACCGTGGTCATATATTGACCCTCTTGGATCATGGGTAGGATGGTTCGAATGGTTTCCATCTTGAACAATGGTACCCTTAGGAATTTGTTTAAGATCTTTAAGTCCAAGATTGGTCTGAAGGTTCCCTCTTTTTTGGGAACCACAAATAGATTTGAGTAAAATCCTTGTCCCTGTTCCGATCGCGGAACTGAGTGGATCACCCCCATGATTAAGAGGTCTTGTACACATTGTAGAAAAGCCTCTCTCTTTACTAGGTTTGTCGATAACCTCGAAAGATGGAACCTCCCTTGTGGAGGAGAGGATTTGAAATCCAGAAGGTATCCCTGAGATATAATCTTTAACGTCCAGGGATCCTGCACATCTCTTGCCCAAGCCTGGGCAAAGAGAGAAAGTCTGCCCCCCACTAAATCCGTCTCTGGATAGGGGGCCCTGACTTCATGCTGTCTTAGGGGCGGGAGTAGGCTTTCTGGCCTGCTTGCCCTTGTTCCATGACTGGTTGCCTTTCCAACCTTGTCTGTAACGAGCAGTAGTTCCTTCCTGTTTTGGAGCGGAGGAAGTCGATGCTGCTCCTGCCTTGAAGTTACGAAAGGCACGAAAATTAGACTGTTTGGCCTTTGGTTTGGCCCTGTCCTGAGGAAGGGCGTGGCCCTTACCTCCCGTAATGTCAGCAATAATTTCCTTCAAGCCGGGCCCGAATAAGGTCTGCCCTTTGAAAGGAATGTTAAGTAGTTTAGACTTGGAAGTTACATCCGCTGACCAGGATTTAAGCCAGAGCGCTCTGCGCGCCTGTATGGCGAATCCGGAATTTTTAGCCGTAAGTTTGGTTAGATGTACTACGGCATCTGAAACAAACGCATTAGCTTGCTTAAGGGTTCTAACTTTGCTCAAGGCCTCATCCAACGGCTCTGTGCGAATCGCCTCTTCCAGAGACTCAAACCAGAATGCCGCTGCAGCCGTGACAGGCGCAATGCATGCATGAGGCTGCAATATAAAACCCTGTTGAACAAACATTTTCTTAAGATAACCCTCTAATTTTTTATCCATTGGATCCTGAGAAAGCACAGCTATCCTCCACCGGGATAGTGGTACGCTTGGCTAACGTAGGAACTGCTCCCTCCACCTTAGGGACCATCTGCCATAAGCCTCGTGTGGTGGCGTCTATAGGGAACATTTTTCTAAATATCGGGGGGAGGGGAAAAAGGCACACCGGGTCTATCCCACTCCTTACTTATAATTTCTGTAAGTCTTTTTGGTATAGGAAAAACGTCAGTACACACCGGTACCGCATAGTATCTATCCAACCTACACAATTTCTCTGGAATTGCCACCGTGTCGCAATCATTCAGAGCCGCTAATACCTCCCCTAGTAACACACGGAGGTTCTCAAGCTTAAATTTAAAATTTGAAATTTCTGAATCCGGTCTCCCCGGATCAGAACCGTCACCGACAGAATGAAGCTCACCGTCCTCAAGTTCTGCAAATTGTGACGCAGTATCAGACATGGCTCTCGTGTCATCAGCGCGCTCTGTCCTTATCCCAGAGCTATCGCGTTTGCCCCTTAATTCGGGCATATTATATAATACTTCTTTCATAACATTAGCCATATCATGTAAAGTGATTTGTAAGGGCCTAGATGTACTAGGTGTCTCAATCCTACGCATCTCCCGAGCGGGAGACGCAGGTACTGACACGTGAGGAGAGTTAGGGGGCATAACTTCCCCCTCGTTGTCGTGATAGCTTCTTTATCGGTACAGATTGACTTTTATTCAAAGCAATATCAATACAATTGGTACACATCGTTCTATTGGGCTCCACATTGGCTTTTGAACATGATGAACAAACAGTTTCCTCTGAATCAGACATGTTTAAAACAGACTTAGCAATGAAAACTAACAAGCTTGGAAATCACTTTCAATAAGTTTTACAAGCAATATAAAAAACGCTGCAGCGCTTCAAAAATACAGATATAATTAAACAATTCTTAACAAGAAGTGTATTATTAGCAGAGGATTGCACCCATTAGCAAAAGGATGATTAACCCCTCATACCCAAAACGGATAAAACAGATATCAATTAAGATTTAACGCTTTTAATCACAGTTAGCACACTGTCACAGATCTGCTGTGACTGATTACCTCCCTCACAAATGAAATTTGCAGACCCCTGAGCTCTCTAGAGACGTCCTGGATCAAGGAGGAAGAAGCAGAAAGACTGTGCAATAATTTTAACTGCGCAACAAGGCGCTAAAACAAGGGCCCTCCCACTCCAATCACAACAGTGGGAGCCCTGATATAACGGTTTCCATGCAGAAAAATATGTTAGCCATGTGGAAAAAATCATGCCCAAAGCGATTTATCACCAAAGTACCTCACAAAAACGAATAACATGCCAGTAAACGTTTTATTAAAAAAACAACATTTTTCAATGTCATGCAAAGCTATCACTAAGCCTGCTACCAGTCGCTACCACTGCAGAGAAGGCTTAAGTATTATTTCAGTGTTAACAGTATTTTCTCAGTCAAATTCTAGTCCCTAGAATATAACTCGACTGCGCATACATTTATCAGCCTGATACCAGTTGCTACTACTGCATTTAAGGCTGTACTTACATCATACGGTAACAGCAGTATTTTCTTAGTCAATTCCATTCCCAGAAAATAAAGTACTGCACATACCTCATTTGCGGAGGACCCTGCATGCTATTCCCAGTTTCTGAAGTTACCCCACTCCTCAGAATGTCGAGAACAGCCAGTGGATCTTAGTTACGCCTGCTAAGATCATAGATAAAAAACGCAGGCAGTTTCTTCTTCCAAATACTGCCTGAGATAGAAAAACAGCACACTCTGGTGCCATTTAAAATAACAAACTTTTGATTGAAGAATAGTTAAGTAAAAACTCCAGCTCCTCTCGCGACCTCCTTCTTTGTTGAGGGTTGCAAGAGAATGACTGGGTATGACATGTGAGGGGAGGAGCTATATAGCAGCTCTGCTTGGGTGATCCTCTTGCAACTTCCTGTTGGGAAGGAGAATATATCCCATAAGTAATGGATGACCCATGGACTGAACACACTTAACAAGAGAAATGTTATCTATTTGCAAGAGCATTAGATTGCAGCACTATTTCCCACCAAGTAGTGCTCCAGGTGACTTCCTAGGTATCTCTTCAACACAGAATATCATGGAAACCAATCAAATTAGGGGAGAGCCAACCCAGGGGTTTCCCATTGGCAACATTGAACACAAACTAACAATGTATGCTGATGACGTCCTTCTGACTATCTCAGACTCAGCTGGAGTCAAATAGAAAGAAAACCCCAAGACAGAGATGGCTGGATAGTCCTGGTTGACGACCTATATGGAGAGTCCTATGGTTGACTTCACGTTTGCTGCCACTTTATTTGGAATTTTTTCGTATTTATGGCAGGGTGTGGTGGTATCCCTCCGTGGCGTGCAGTGACCTGGGTGCTGGACGGTATTTTCTCTTTTTGTATTGACGACCTATACCCCAGGAAGGGTAGCAGGCATAAGTAAGTACCAAAAGATAGTTTAATTGAAATACAATATGAGATGCCTATGGAATTTTTATTCATGTAAATATTTTGGCATCCTTGTTTAAAGTGTGAGTGAAGATAATATATAAACCTTACACAACATCTAATTTACTGAATTATGCTTCTATTGAATGCTTCACTAAATTAGAAGCTACCAAGCAGTTGTGTGTTTTGTATTTTTTCCAGTCCAATAATATTATTTCTGCACCTTAAAAAAAAGTGTATTGATTATGATATAAGTAGCCACATTTTTTTCTGGACTCACTAAACTTAGTCTAACATATATATTTGTGATTAATCAAGGCAAAACCACAAGTGTAGAGCAGCATTTTCCCCATCTAGAGACCTGCATATAGAACAGTGATTTCCCTTTTCAGACAAACAGTGATTTCCCCTTTTCAGACAAACAGTGATTTCCCCTTTTCAGACAAACAGTGATTTCCCCTTTCAGGTAGAAGCAAAGAGAGTAGTGATTTCCACTCCCAGGCAGATGCCTACAGAGCAATCATTTCTGCTTACAGGCAGAATTATATACTAGGGTGATTTCTCTTTTAAGGTAGACACGTATATACCAATAATAATCCTGCCCCATCCCCCAGGTCCCCCCAAAAAAGGCTTTGTGCAGAGTCTCTTTGAGGCTCCCTAGTGACAAGTGTAGGTCTCATCTCTCCACTTTGTGGTGTAATTGTGGGCCCATCCAGTATTTATAAAGTTTATTGTGCATTTAAAACCCAGAGGCCTTCAAAACCCACTGCCCCTAATCTACCAGAGAGTGTCGTGAAGCAGGCATCAAGTCACTTCAATACTTTACAATTGTGGAGAGCCCAGATAAAGCCCAGACCACAAAGATCAAGAAGACCTCAATGTACTCTGTTGCTCCTGAGCGGGGCCAGGTCAGTTATTAGGCTTTAGACAGATGGTGATCAAACACAGTTATGTAATAAAAAGGATTAAGTTAAATGCTATTACAGTCACCTAAATTGTGGGCACAGATTTTAACTAAAACATTTATATTTAGTAGGTACTTAAAGGGACATAATACACCTTGTATTATTTTTTCCTAAAAATGTTCTAAAACCTTAAAGGGACAGTCAAGGCCAAAAAAAACCTTTTATTTTTCAAATAGGGCATGTACTTTTAAACAACTTTCCAATTTACTTTTATCAACAATTTTGCTTTGTTGTCTTGGTATTCTAGTTGAGAGCAAACCTAGGAAGGCTCATATGATAATTTCTAAGCCCTTGAAGGCCGCCTCTAATCACATGCTTTTGTATTTGCTTTTCACAACAGGGGAGAGTAGTTCAGGTAAACCATATAGATAGCATTGTGATCACGCCCGTGGGTTGTGGCAGACACTGCACTAATTGGCTTAAATGCAAGTCAATAGATAATAGCTAAAAGTCATGTGATTAGGGGCGGTCAGGAGATGCTTAGATAGAAGATAGTCACAGCAGTAAAAAGTATATTAATATAACTGTGTTGGTTATGCAAAACTGGGGAATGGGTAATAAAGGGATTATCTATCTTTTTAAACAACAAAAATTCTGGTGTTGACTGTCCCTTTAAAGGGACATTAAACACTAAACAAATGCTAGATAGACTGATACATTCAAAGAAAATATTAGTCTGAGAATAACACGTAGATGTATTTTTTAAAGTTTCATTAGCTGTTTAAATATTGACAAAATAAGTGTAAAGTCCTAATATCTATAAAACAATGGAAGCCGCCATGTTGTAACTTAGGTTACCTTCTCTGCTTTGGCCAACTAGAAACAGATATAAATAGGTCACTAGAGTGTGCAGCCAATGGCTGTGTGGAATATAACAGCACTTCCATTTCGAAGGAACTGAAAAGCTCACAATTTCAGAATGGAATTACAGGAAAAGGGGACAAAATGAATAATGAAAGTATATTGCAGGTTTTTTACATACAATTTATCATTTTAGATTACCATTTCAAAGTGTTTAATGTCCCTTTAACACACAGGGGGAAATTTATCAAAGCCTCAACTTTGTTGCATTCGCCATCACCAATACACTCGCCTAACATCGTGGCCGCATAGCTCAATACACTATCATTTATAAAAAAAAAGCTGTCAAAAAGACACGCACCAAGTAAGGGGCGATGAGCATCAGACTGTTGTTAACTAACAGTCATCGATCTCGCGTCTATTCGCCTTTTTCCTAACTTTATTTATACCCTGTCACTAAATGCCGCCATTATACTAAAATGTTTAACCCCTATCCCGCTGCTCCCCGACACCGCTGCAACCTAAATAAAGTTATTTACCCCTATCCCGCCACTATACTAAAATGTTTAACCCCTATCCCGCCACTCCCCGACACCGCCGCCACTAAATAAACGTATTAACCCCTAAACCTCTGGCCTTCCACTAACTAAACCTATTAACCCCTAAACCGTCAGCCCCCCCACATCGCCATAAACTAAATTAAGCTATTAACCCCTAAACCTAACAATCCGCTAACTTAAAATTAAAATTACAACATCCCTATCTTAAAATAAATTTAAACTTACCTGTAGAATTAAAATAAACTAATTTAAACAATTAACTAACCTACCCTAACTATTATCCTACAATTAAATTACACTACCAATTAAATAAATTAAATTACATATTAAAGAAACCTAACCCTACTCAAATTATTTAAATATAATATTAAACATTATTAAAAGTATTAAATTACAGAAAAAAACACACTAAGTTACAAAAAAACCACTAAATTATGAAAAATAAAAAAACCAAATTATCAAAAATAAAAAGAGAATTACACCTAGTCTAATAGCCCTATCAAAATTAAAAAGCCCCCCCCCCAAATAACCCCTAAACCGCCACACCCCCACATCGCAAAAGTACCATTTACACTATTAACCCTCATTGCTAGTGCATGATGCATATTTACATACGCTTCACATGCACATCCACAGTAAAAGCTCTTGCTGAAAAAGTGTCAGCTTTTGCTAGAAGCATTTTTACTAATAAAAGTGTGTTGCAAAACCAATTATACAAACCGATATGCCTTTCAATTTAGGCTGGAATGGCCCTATAATTTATATGTTTAGACTATAAATTATACTAAAGCGCCACGCCCACTCAGACAGCCTGGTCTGCATATAAAGTGCTCATTATGAAAAATATTAAAGCTGTAGTTTTAAAAGCAACATTTGCATTGTTTTGCAGTTAATAGCTAGACCCCCTCTTTGTACTCTCTTCTTTACTGTGTCAAATAGTTGACTAAAGTAAATAAGCTTGTGCACTGATTAATGTGTAGCATGTTATAGGGGCAGGGTGTTTGATCCTGCAGTATGTACTCCAGTTTGGGCGGTTAAATTATAGGCAAAATAAATACTGAAATTACATTATAGATTAAACTAAGATTAACGTACCAGAATGATGGGAAGAGAAGTGTATGGAGAAGGTAAGGAACAGCTCATTATCCAAAGCATACCACAATATGGGCCAGATTACAAGTGCTCCACTGAGTAATGCCAGCGCATGCAAATGTACGCTGGTATTACAAGTGTGGTGCAATGGAAACGCGACTTCGCATTGCATGGAAGCTTTGCGCTCACAAGAGTGCGCTTCCATAGGCTCCAATGGGAGAATCATTCTGATGTCGTCATACACTGCGCAGAACCAAAGCGCAGCAAAGGGGGTAAGTCGAGCAACGATGGCAGCAAATTGTAAATATATATGCTTATATACATATACAGTATATTTATGTGGTAAAATGTGTACATACACGTATTAACACATAAATATATATGTATATAAGCATATGCATTTATATTTACTGGGAACACACAGTTCCCATAGACCGCAATGTAAAGGCGCTTACTAACTTTTGCCCTAAAAACTGCCTGGTTCAGTTATTTTATAAAAATAAAAAAAAGGCTACAATTTTTATCTTTTAATAAAATATACACCACTGTATTTTGGGGGCATTTGATCTCTGGTTAATTTTATAAGCGCCAATTATAATTTTTAGATTTTCAAGGCAAAGACGTGGAATATTTAGATTTTCAAGGCAAAGACATGGAATATTCATGAATGGCTGTGTCCCTTGATCTCAACCCAATTGAGCATGCATTTCACTTGCTGAAGTCAAAATTGAAGACAGAAACACCCACAAACAGGCAGAAACACCCACAAAGAGGCAGAAACACCCACAAACAGGCAGAAACACCCACAAACAGACAGAAACACCCACAAACAGACAGAAACACCCACAAACAGGCAGAAACACCCACAAACAGACAGAAACACCCACAAACAGGCAGAAACACCCACAAACAGACAGAAACACCCACAAACAGGCAGAAACACCCACAAACAGGCAGAAACGTACGACCGTTGCAGAAAAGGAAATATCACTAGGGAGAAAACGCAGAGCTTGGTGACAGGGTTCCAGACATCAGGCAGTCATTCACTGCAAAGAATGTTCAACCAACTATTAAGAATGATTATTTTTAATGTGATTATGTTAGTTTATCCAATTACTTTTTATCCCCTGAAAATGGTGGGACAATGTATGAAATTTGCTGTAATTAAAGGGATACTAAACCTCATTTTTTTCTTTAATGATTCTAATAGAGCATGCTATTAGCAACTTTCTAATTTACTACTATTATCAATTTTTATTCGTTCTCTTGCTATCTTTATTTAAAAAACAGGAATATAAAGCTTAGGAGTCGGCCCATTTTTTCTTCAGCACCTGGGTAGCGCTTGCTGATTTGTGGCTACATTTAGACACCAATCATCAAGCGCTACCCAGGTGTTGAACCAAAAACGGGCCAACTCTTAAAGGGACATAAAACCCAATTTTTTTCTTTCATGATTTAGAAAGAGCATGTCATTTTAAACAACTTTCTAATTTACTTCTATTATCTAATTTGCTTCATTCTCTTGATATGACTTGCTGAAAAGCATATCTAGATATGCTCAGTAGCTGCTGATTGGTTGCTGCACATAGAGGCCTTGTGTGATTGGCTCACACATGTGCATTGCTATTTCTTCAACAAAGGATATCTAAAGAATTGAGCAAATTAGATAATAGAAGTAAATTGGAAAGTTGTTTAAAATTGCATGACCTATCTGAATCATGAAAGTTTAATTTTGACTTGACTGTCCCTTTAAAGGGGCATTATACACTCATTTTTTCTTTGCATAAATGTTTTGTAGATGATCTATTTATAAAGCCCATAAAGATTGTTTTTTTAAAAAATGTATAGTTTTGCTTATTTTTAAAGAACATTGCTCTGATTTTCAGACTCCTAACCAAGCCCCAAAGTTTTATTTGAATACCATCAGCTACCTTCTCCAGCTTGCTCCTGTTTGTGTAAAGGGTCTTTTCATATGCAAAAGAAGGGGGAGGGGGAGTGTCTTATTTCCCACTTGCAGTGGGCTTTCCAACTGCCTTTTCAAAAGAGCTAAACTGAAAGCTTCTAAGTACGTTTTTAAACCATTTTCTACTGGATTTTTATATCAGTATCTGTGCATCTTATTCTTTATAGTAGTGTCTATTACATGAAAATGAGTGTATACTGTCCCTTTAAGCTTACATTCTTGCTTTTTCAAATAAAGATAACAACGAAGAAAAATTGATATTAGGAGTAAATTAGAAAGTTGCTTAAAATGGCATGCTCTGTCTAAATCTTAATTTTGACTAGACTTTCCCTTTAATTACTTAATTTGAAATCAATTGTGGTGGTGCAGAGCCAAAACTATGGAAATCACGTCACTGTCCGAATGGACCTAACTGTAAATGTAATGACAAGTTTTATAGAGAATTACATTTTCCGTTTGCAAAAAAATTTGTTTAGGAAAACAGATGTATAATGTGTAGCTATTTATGTCACCCTTTAAAAGAAAATCTTTAAATGTGTCTATAAACCTGTTGTTGCATCTGACGTAATAGAGTCTGACTCATCCTACAAATGCTGTCCTGTGATTTATCAGAATGTATTGTAATGATTTGGAAATCTTTGGCAGCTATTCTGCATATTGATGAAAAGCTTCTTTTAAGCCATTCATTTATAATAAACCCATAGAAACTACTGATAAGGAACAGGGAAAACCCAGGTTATCTTGAGATGGTGACAGGTTCCAGGATACACACACCTGTATAAACTACTGTTTGCAAATTGTAGGCAGATGTTAGCCTGAATCTGATTTAATGAGACAGAGAAATGATTGTGGGGGAACGTAGCAAACTGTATCAATGGGGGATATTTCCAGAATGTTTAAAATAATTATATGGGGAACTAATATGTAGTAAAAAATAATCTCTGTACGTTGAATATTAGAGAGTTTTGGTACCTTTGTCACTAAAATTCAAAACAATCTAATTTAACTCTATTTAAAAGGACATCATGGTTCAGATAATGCATATTTTTGTTATATGTGGCTCCAAATTGATCCTTAGCTGTGATATTTCTATTATATATATTCCTACACACATACTGTGCTGGCTATCCATCTGTCTTTGCAGGCGTTAAACACATAGCATTACAGCATCGCTAATGTTAAAATTACATTCTCTAACAGATTATAATAGCCCTTTAAAGTGATGGTAAACTTTCCACTTTTTATAATCAGATCCTGAATGTTAGTGATATTTTAGACAGACTTTAATTGATTACTTCTAATGAAGTACGATTTAACTTACTTTTAAATCTAGCGTTGCCCTTCTAATATGATATCCTGCACTCTGGCAGCCCAATATTTTTTTGTGAGCTAAAAGTTTGGACTGTTCTCCAATCTGCACTCTAGCTACAAAAAAAGTGCCATATTGACAGAGCGCTGATTCGAGAAACCGTCAGCTCACAAAAAAAATTACTTTTAAAGTGGGTGGCGGAAACGTGCAGTATTAGAATTGCACGGCTAGATGAAAAAGGTAAGTCAAAGGGACATTATACACTCGTTTTTTCTATGCATAAATGTTTTGTAAATGATCTATTTATATAGCCCATAAGGTTTTTTTTTTTTTTTAATTGATAGTTTTGCTTATATTTAAATAACATTGCTCTGATTTTTAGACTCCTAACCAAGCCCCAAAGTTTTGTGAGAATACCGACGTATACCTACTCTAGCTTGCTTCTGTTTGTGTAAAGTCTTTTCATATGCAAAGGAAGGGGGAGGTTCTGCTATTTCCCACTTGCAGTGGGTGTTCCAGTAACCTTTTAAACAGAGCTAAACTGGAAGATTCTAAGTAAGTTTTTAAACGGTTTTATACTGGATTTTTATATCAGTATGTGTACATATTATTCTATATAGTGTCTATTACATGCAGTTATATGAAAATTGGTGTTACTGTCCCTTTAAATTGTATCTTCATTAGAAGTGATCAATTAAAGTCCATCTAAAATATCACTAACATTCAGGATCTGATAATAAAATGTGGAAATCTTATCATAACTTTAAGTAAAATTTGCATTATTTTGCAGTATCTTATCACCTCTGCTAAGGCCAATTAGGGACAGATATGTAGCGGGGTTTGACTTGTAATATCTGTGCTTTCAATTCTCAGAAGTGGAAAACCCACATAACTAAACATATTGGGATAGATTAGAAGTAAAGCACAGATTATTAGCGCTATTGGGCTAGATTAAAAGTGGAGCACAACAGATAGAACAGGGAGCGTTATCTCTAGAGCGGCCTTGCTCAAAGAATAACACATAATCTGGTATTACAAGTGGATTGTTAAATATTTTAAACAAAGCATTTTAACATGGTTAAACTTTTTTGATGCATAGGGCAGTGAGCCATTTAAAAAAAAAAAAACATCTTCGTTCTCTCGCTATCTTTATTTAAAAAGCAGGAATGTAAAGCTTAGGAGCCGGCCCATTTTAGGTTCAGCACCCTGGATAGTGCTTGCTTATTGATGGCTACATTTAGCCACTAATAAGCAAGGGTAACCTAGGTCCTGAACCTAAAATGGACCGGCTCCTAAGCTTTACATTCCTGCTTTTTAAAATAAAGATAGCAAGAGAATGAAGAATTGATAATAGGAGTAAATTAGAAAGTTGCTTGAAACTGCATGCTCTATCTGAATCATGAAAACATGTGGGTTTAGTGTCCCTTTAAAGTAGACAATTGCTGTAGTTAATAGCAGTTGATCTGCCTTAGAATGGAACCTTTGGCTTTCAGGGAGACTGGTTATACATTTGTTGTTATTTATTTTTTTTAACTACAAATTTGCACTTTAGTTCAAAGTCGGTTCCAAAAAAATAAACAAAACAATCAGTTCTGAGTTTGTCTGACTTCCTTAGGAGGATGTCAAATGTGGTTGTTTTAAAACTTGCTTAAAGTCTTATTACTTTTTCAGAATAAATGGTTTTAAACATGAGTTTAAGCAGACTATGTGACATAAATTTTATTAGGACAGACTTTTTTTAAAGGATAGAGTCCCCTGTGTAATGCACAAGGAGTTTTAACTCTCTGACAACCATGGGGTTAAAAGAATCCTGAGAGCAGATGCTCACTGCCCTGCACACTGTCATCTTGTGTCCTGT